>NC_056735.1:723715583-723718083 GCF_019279795.1 Protopterus annectens | reverse complement strand
CTGCATCTCCTCCCTGTGTTTGTGTGGATTTTCTCTGGTGCCCTGTCATTTTACAAAGACGTGTCTGCAGTATTAATCCCTGGGTCTCTGCTGAAAATTGTTTTTGCTCTGTCAGCAGTAAAATTGACAGGCATTTGAATTTCAGACTTCATGTTCTTCAGAATACATAGTAACACAACCTTTTTTTTCTAGCAATTTTCTAAGTTTATAAGATGAATATTTTAAAATTGTCCCTATTTTTGGGACTGTATTCCCCCATTATTGGCTTCATCCAGGTTTTTGTGTTAAGGTTGACAGCTATGGCAAGAACTGAATTCACTAAATGATAGCCATTTAAGTTTCAGTATTCCTCTCTTTTACAAAACAGCTGATGTGGCGTAGTGGTATGTTACTCTGACTGTTTTGCTCAGGGACCTTGGCAGTAAAATGTATGGTGGTAACACAACATTTTATTCTAGCAACTTTCCAAGATTATACAAGCAATGTTTAATGTGTCCCTGGTTTTTGGGCTTTTGACCCCCCCCCCAAATACATTTTGGCTTTTTCCAGTTTTCTTGTGCTGCGAAGTTGAGATGCAGTTGAGTATTGAGTAGATTTTACAAGGAGCTGAGAGCTGCAGGGAAACAGAAGTTTAGTGTTTTACCTTGTTAATAGCACAACAGGTTGTGTACTTGCTTTTGATGCAGAAGGCTGTGGGTTCTACTCCCACAAGGGGTGGATGCTGCCGTACTGAGAATGTTCTTCTTGGTGAAGATACTAACTATGAGTCTGTTATCAGTTTGCCATCCATTTCCTCTTGCAATATTATTACTAGCTTATAATTTTTTAATGTAATATAGGCAATTTATTCCTGAGGGGCAACAGACACTTTATTTTTCGATGAAACCATGAAATATAAAGGTGATTGCTAGCAGCAACCTCTTCATTAGTTACATATTTCTTTAATGTGGAATTATTTAGATGACTTTTACTTCAGAGATTGTGCATATTTGCTGATAATGGACTGTAGAATTGTGCATATTTACTGATAATGGTGGACTGTAGAATTGTGTATATTTACTAATAATGGTGGACTGTAGAATTGTGTATATTTACTAGTAATGGTGGACTGTGGAAGTCTGAGTAGACTTTTTTATGATAAATGTTCTCAACTGGACAGTTTTGCCATTATGGGTGCATACGTTTTGTTTCATTGCTTACTGGAAAAATGTTCAAAACAAATTTAAAACACCCTCTAACAACTGTACTGTATTGTACAAGGAATATAATTTTAGTACAATGAGGAAGGTGTATGAAAGAGCACTTGTATGTTTCATATGCAAGGGGCCTATGATTTGAAAACAGCCCAAAATTAATCTTTATCTGCCACTGGCAAAATGTATTTTCTTTGAATGTGGGTTTCAATGCTGTTTCAATGAATGTGAGTTTCAAGGGCAGAGAAGTTTTAATGCTCAGTTTTCATTGTGAGACTGCATTGCTTTGTTTAGCAGATGACTTAGTGTTTGTGCTGTAAAATACAAAATAAAACTTTCAAATGAAGTCCAACTCATCATAGAAGTAAAGCAGTATGCACATTAGTGTTTATGGTAAATGGAGGAAATAGCCAAGTAATGGTTCATTGGAATGGCTGCAGAGGCTCCATTCAACCATGATTTTGTGAGGGGAGGAGGGGAGCAAACTCAGACAGGCCCAGCTGAACTATACCTCCCAACTGTCCAGATTTTCAAAGAATGAATAGATTTTTGCTTCTTATTTTTGGTTTGTTCTTCATAAAATTTGTAGTTTTCTGGCAAATCATTTAGGAATTAAGTCACTAAATAATGATACACTGAGTTTCAGACTTCATAACCTTCAGAAAAATGTGTGTTAAAGTAAGAGCTGTTCCATCAACTGTCTCAATTTATACAAGAGCAATTTTTAGTACTGTTTATATGTGCCCCCAATATATTTGGCCTTGTTCAGATTTACTGCATTAACAGGTTGAGAGGTACATGCAAATAAATTGCTTTATAGAATTAGGCATAGCCAACCTCTCAACTGTCCCCGATTTTTGGCTCAAAATGTTGCTCTTCCCCCTAATAATCCCTCCACAAAATAGCAATTTTGGAAGAAAACATGGAGGGTTTACAATTAAGAAATAACTGTAATAAAGTTATAGATTACTTGAAATGCAT
The DNA here is from genome assembly GCF_019279795.1 of Protopterus annectens. NCBI lineage: Eukaryota > Metazoa > Chordata > Ceratodontiformes > Protopteridae > Protopterus > Protopterus annectens. Next base: position 723,715,909 of record NC_056735.1, on the reverse strand, counting down.
GTAGATTCTTTTATTTTGTCAGCTGATCAAGGTAGCAGCACTAATATTAAAGTGTCCCTTCTTTGATCGGTTCCCAGCTGTATTGTGTGTCTATTTTATATGTTTGCATCACATTTTTGGTCCATTTTTCATAAAATTGTGTTTTTTGGCAAATTAGTGACAAACCACTAAAGACTGTAGTTAGAAAATGACAGACATTTGAGTTTCAGATTTTATACCCTTCAGAAAATTCATACTAATACAAGACCTATTCTATTATCTTTCTAAGTTTATTAGAGCAATATTTAAAAATTGTCCTTATTTTTGGGCCTTTGTCCCACTTCTGT
>NC_056735.1:723703083-723710583 GCF_019279795.1 Protopterus annectens | reverse complement strand
TACCAAATAAATACTTGAAAAGCGCCCCTGCTACAGTGGCACCCTAGGCGGCTGCCTAGTTGGCCTATGCCTCAGGCCGGCTATGGTTCCACGTGTGTTACAAGCCTATAAATAGGGCTCTTACAACTGTATGTTGTTGTCTTTCGACTTTTCCCGGTTAGGGGTCTTACAACTGTATACATAACGTTTATTATCATTTTCTGCAGATGTCAATCTCCACTGCAAAATTTAGTTTCTTGAAGTTTGTTACATTAACTAAAAATAGAAGTTATGTCCTTACCATAACGTTCCATGTGGAGTGTTCATCTCGCCTTTGTTCTTACACCTAGGTTCGGAGCCGATCCTCTGCTCCGTGTCAGCCGCTTGGCAAAGCTCTGCATCGAGAAGAAGATCGAGACCAACCTATCTCCCACAATCCCCCTCTGCCTTTACCTCAGATCTAGTTTGCAAGCAAACCAGAAGTCAACGGAAGAGAATATAACACATTCATGCAAAATAACATAGCTGAAACACAGCCACAACAACTGAACAAAGGCAGAAGCTGGAGAACCAAACCAGACACCTAAACTGGACGTTCTTCCTGAGGGTGGGAGGGTGGGAATGTAAGAACAAAGGCGAGATGAACACTCCACATGGAACGTTATGGTAAGGACATAACTTCTATATGTGAGTGTTCAATCTCGCCGTTTGTTCTTACACCTGGGTAGCGTCCTTAGCTCCATGTTCCTGAGAAACTCACGGGAGAACGTTCCTGAGCACAGTGGAACCAAAGGTTGCCCTGTCCCTGGAAATCCTATCTACTTTGTAATGAGTAATGAATGTATGTGGTTTAGACCAAGTGGCAGCCGCACAAATAGTGTCCAACGGTATGCGGGCTGCATGAGCCAGAGATGTAGATATTGATCTTGTAGAATGCCCTTTGGGCTTGATAGGTAAATTCTGCTCAGAAGCAGTATAAACAAAAATAATACAATCGGAAAGCCATTTGGAAAGGGTTCGTTTCGTTACTGCCATGCCCTTTCTGCTATCTGCAAAGGCTATAAAGAGCTGGTCTGTTTTTCTGTGATCCTTTGTTCTATCCAAGTAAAACCTGAGTTGTCTATGAACATCTAACTTGTGTAACATATATTCCAACTTACTGGAATGGTTCTTGAAAAAAGTGGGGAGCTCAATGGACTGATTAATATTATTAGCGGAGCAAACTTTGGGAAGAAAGGATGGATTAGTGCGAAGAGATACTCTATCAGGGAGAAAGATCAAATATGGGTGTTTAATGGAAAGAGCTTGAAGTTCCGATACCTGTCTGGCCGATGTGATAGCTACCAGAAAAAGGGTTTTCCATGACAAAAACTTCAAAGGACAGGAAGATGCTGGTTCAAAGGGTGGTAGCATTAGCTGTGATAATAGAAGGTTCAAATTCCAAGGTGATGTAGGAATTCTAACTGGTGGCCTAATATGGAAAGATCCTTTTAGAAAGGCCTTACAAAGTTTATGAGCCATAATAGGAGCCCCATTTTCTCCTACATGAAAGTTTGAAATGGCAGCAAGTTGCACTCTCAAAGTGGCAAGAGAAGCTCCTTGGTGGAAAAGTTCGGTTAAAAACTCCAAGACTCTGTTAAGAGGGGCAATTACGGGATCCAATTGTTGTGAAGTTGCCCAGTGTACAAAACGCTTCCATTTACTAGTGTAAATCTTTGTAGTGGAAGCTTTATGAGAAGCCACCAGAATATTTTGAACTGCAGGGGAAAGAAGATCAGACCTGGCTAACAAGGGAAGCGGAGCAGCCAAGCTGCTAGTCTGAGGGAGAGAAGTGACGGGTGGGGAGCCCCTGACGAGTGGGTCAGCAGATCCGGCTCCGGGTCCAGGATCCAGGGTTCCCGAATTCGGTGTGCTAGAAGAAAGGGAAACCAAATTTGACGAGGCCAGAATGGGGCAATGAGGATTATTGTCCTTTGCAGGTTGCTGGCTTTCTGTAGAAATTTTGCAATCAGGGGAATAGGAGGAAAGGCGTACAGGAGACCCGGGGGCCAATCGTGAACCAGAGCGTCCCTGGGGACTTCCCCTGGAGGGGGTAATAGGGCAAAATAGCTTCTGCATTTGGCGTTCATTGGAGATGCAAACAGATCGCAGCAAGGCTGGCCCCACTTGCGAAAAATTTCCTTCGCAATTGATTGTTTGAGGGACCACTCGTGAGGTAACAGGATGGCTCTGCTCAACCTGTTCGCTATGATGTTGGATAACCCCGGGATGTGCGTTGCTATCAGAAAGTGACCCGTGGACTCTGCCCATTGCCAGATTCTCATGGCCTCTCTGCATAGTTGATAAGACCTAGTTCCCCCTTGTTTGTTTATGTACCAGACTACGGACATGTTGTCCGACTGAACTGCAATGGTCCCTAGAGGAAGAAGGGGAGAAAAGTGTTGCAATGCTAGAAACACTGCCCTCATCTCTAGAACATTGATGTGCAGATTGTACTCCAATTTGGTCCATTCGCCTTGGACTGTCTGTCCCTGAAAGATGCCCCCCCACCCTATCAGGGAAGCGTCCGTGGTCACCGTAGCTGTTGGCGTGGGTAGTACAAATGGTCTTCCGCTGGAGAGATTGCAAGTCTGAAGCCACCAAGACAGGTGCGATTTGCAGATGTTTGTGATATGAATTTCGTGTGTCAGGGGTAACTGTTAGAACGACCATTGTGCAAACAGTAGCCATTGAAGAACTCTCATGTGCAGTCTTCCCAAGGGTACCGCAATGAGGGAAGCTGCCATGAGACCCAAAACCTTCAGAACCAGTTTTGCTGGGGATTTTTTTGATAATAGGAGAAGAGATATGTGGTTTTGTAGGGAGGCTATTCTTTCTGGAGGAAGCCTCAGGATTAAGCAACGCGTATCCAATTCTGCTCCTATGAATGAGATATGCTGTGATGGCTGTAATAAGGATTTTTTGAAATTTACAGAAATTCCGAGATGAACACAGAGTTGCAGTGTGTAATCCCTGGCCTGAATCAGTCGACGCTCGGTGGTGGCAGAAAGGAGCCAGTCGTCCAGATACGGAAACACCTGGAATCCCAGGCGTCTCAAGTGAGACGCTACCACTGCCATACATTTGGTGAAAACCCTGGGGGCTGAGGTCAGACCAAAGGGCAGGGCTCGAAATTGAAAGGGACTGGCTCCCAGCTGGAAGCGCAAGTGATCCCTGGACGCCCTGGCCATTTTGATGTGGTAGTACGAGTCCTTTAGATATATTGAGCACATCCAGTCGTCTTTCTGTAATAATGGAAGGATCGATTGAAGCATGACCATCCGGAACTTTTCTTTCTTGATGAAGGTATTGAGTTTGCTTAGGTCCAGAATTGGCCTCCAGTCCCCTGTCTTTTTTGGAACTAAAATGAACCTTGAGTAAGTTCCGAATCCTCTTTGGTCTGCTGGGACTGGTTGGATGACTCTTTTTTTCTAGCAGCTTTGAAATTTCTATAGCTGCAGGGCCTCGCAGATGGGGCGGTACATCTGGGAGTCTTTTCTGCGGAATAGGGGGCAATAGGAAAGGAATTCTGTAACCTCTGGTAGCAATGCTTTTTACCCAATTGTCCGATGTAAGACTTTGCCAGGCCTGAGGGTATAAAGCTAAGCGACCCCTGACTGCCTCCAGAGCAGGACAGTCGGGCCTCCTCTCAGGAGTGCTGGAAAGGTTTCCCGGGGAGTGTATCCCTGTCACCTTGGTTTTGCAGACCCCCCTCTGCCGCCAGGGCGACGTCTTCCACCTCTGCCCCCTCCTCTGCCTCTAGAGGGGGCATCACCCTGTGTGCCTGGGAAAGAGCCTTGGGGTTTTCGAAACCACATTTTTCCACCACATTGCCCTTTGGGGTACGGTCTGGATGGGATGGAAAAACGGACTCCGACAGCAGACAGAGTCTTTCCCTCTTGCTCACACTGGGTAAGGGTCTCCTTTACTTTTGGGCCAAAGAGAGTGGCACCATCAAATGGGGCGTTAGTAAAGGAAGACTTGAAGGCTTCCGCAAAGGAACATAAGCGCATCCAGGATTGTCTACAAAGAGCAATCGCTGAAGCCGCAGCCCTACTTGATCCTTCGGCTGCGTATGAGATCAGCCTCATGGACGAGTTTGCAATAGATGTAAGGGTATTGAGTTGCGCTGTAACTTTCTCCGAGACAGCAACATCTGTAGTACCCTGGAGGGTATCTCCCAACTCTTTGACTAGATCCCTCTGTAACCGTGTGAAATGGGTCAAATAGTTCAGGGATCGCATGGAAAAAGCCACTGAACTAAAAATGCGCTTCCCATACCTGTCCATAGTCCTAGAATCTCTGTTAGGTGGATGGACAGATGAGGAAGATTCAGACATCTCCTTTTTCGTGGCAGCTGCCACCACCATAGTGTCCACTGGAACTCCATTTGTGAGATAAGCCTTGTCTTGTGGGGCAGTAATATATTTATTAGGCTTTCTAGGGACTGGCTCCACCGTGTCAGGTGTCTCCCACACCCTTCGAGCAATCAATTCCATCAACTCATCGAAGGGCGGAGTGACCCAGGAGGAGGAAGGGCGAGCACCGAATGCCTTCAGCAAGACTGACTCATCCTCAGAAGGGGGTAGGGCTTGCCAATCACCTCTCTGTTTTAGGATCTCCAGGATGTCAGAAAAGGAGACATCCTCTGAGGGTGATTTTGGGGACCCTTCTGACTCATCTAAGTCAGTGTCCGATGTCAAGGATTCTTGTGGGGAATCCAAGTGTCTCCTCTTACACAATCTTTTCCTCGGAACTTCTTCGGGGGAGCATCCAATGAAGCCTCCGAGGAAGAGGGGGCACCCTCTGGGGGTGGCTGAGACACTGGTGCTCGACGCTTAGATGTAGCCGTGGGTGCAGAGGAGGATAACGGACCCTTATGGGAAGGAGAAGCTGTTTCTGCTGAGGTGGTTGTCTGAGTCGACAAAACCTTCCTCATGAGGTCGAAGGCCCCTGGGTCCCGAGTCGAGGTATCCCCCGGCTCCGAAGAAAACTGAGGAATCCCCGAGACAGGAACCGATGGCATAGACCCCGAGGACGGAGCCGAGTCGATCCGAGCCGAGGCTCCGAGAGGGAGAGTCGGAACCGAAACGTCGGTCCGACTCTCGGGCCCAGATCCAAGGATGGATCTTCGGCTCCACAACTCCGGTACCGGGTCCGTCGGAGTCGAGGTGAACGGTGCCGACCGAGAAAAAGACGGTTCCGGCACCGAGGGCTCCACAATCATCAGATCAGCCTCTCCCGGCTCCGAAGACTGGATAGGCCTCGGAGGAGGAACAGATGGAGATAAGGGAAGGCCTTCGAGTCTCAACACCAACTGGGAGGAGACAGAGATGAGTTTGGACAAGGCCGTATTCTACATCAATTTCTGCACCACGCGGTCTACATCGGTGTCGGAGAAGGGCCTAGAAGAACACGTCGAAGGAATCGAAGACGGAGCCGACCTCAAAAGCACAGGAGGAGGAAGCTCCGTCACCGGTTCCAAGACTCGAGGCTCGGTAACTGACAAAGTTCAACACTCGGCCCCGAGGTCTCTGGAACCGGTGAGCGAACTTTAAATGAAGAGCTCGGAGCCGATGACATGGGCTCCGACGTCTTCGATTCCTTCGAGGATTTAGATGTCTGGTCCGATGCATCCAGAGCCTCTTGGAATGCAGGCTTCAAAAGGCCTCTATCCATAGGTTTCCTGCGCCTATCTGTCATGACCCTTCCACTGAAAGAATGACAGATGGAGCAGTCTTCTTGCAGATGGAGAGGGCCAAGACAGTAGACGCAGGAACTATGATTATCTGTGACAGACATTTTCTGTCCACATTGGCACCGTTTGAAGCCTGACTTAGCTTTCTCAGACATGTTAAAAGTACAGTCAAATACAACATTTTTAACCGTGTAATAGCCAGTTAAAATGTCAAATCCAGTAATAAGTCAAATCCGATAGTTAAGGTCAATCCAGTTAAAGACAAATCCTGTGTATAAGTTAAAGGGTGGGGTAGGCCCCGAGGGAACTAACTTTAAATAAGTATATAAAAATTATATACGCACTAGAGAAACCCTCGACACACTACACACACACACACAACAACTTTAAGAAAGAAAGAAGAAGAAGAAATTTTATCCAAAAAAATATCAGATAAAACAATCTTAGCTTTGAGGTGGTCTGAGCTCATCAAAAATGATGCGAACGTTGCAGCGGCAAACTAGATCTGAGGTAAAGGCAGAGGGGGATTGTGGGAGATAGGTTGGTCTCGAGCTTCTTCTCGATGCAGAGCTTTGCCAAGCGGCCGACACGGAGCCGAGGATCGGCTCCGAACCCAGGTGTAAGAATAAACCGCGAGATTGAACACTCTCACATCAATGATTAACTATATAAAAAAATAGTTGCATAACTTTTAGTTTCTGGTAAGAGAAGCCTGAGTCAATTTATTTTGCATGTTAATTATTCTGTAATTGCTGAAGTCATCATTGGCCTTGTTAAGTGTTTTTTTATCTTGCACATACTGTGTTAAACATTGGGTGCCAACAGAGGTGAAAATGGTCATATCAAACTTAATGAGGTGCTAAGTGCATTAGTTTCTGGCTTGCTATTGACTTTCATTTCATTGAATGAGACATTCAGATGCTGAGCTGTTAAAAATGTCTTATGCATTTCAATTTATGTATTTATCTGAATGTGTTAACCACTGCAATCTATTCATGCATTCATTACAAAGTAGTGGAGTCAGATATTGTCTAGGTGCATCATGTGGACAGACAAGGCTTGGCTTAATTGTTTGGGGGTAGGTATGCTGCTTTATGAATCTACAGAATTCTGTTTAGTTGAGGAACTCACAGTCCTAAGGAAATGTTGGACAAGAGGTTAGTGCAGCCTTTTTTATTAAATTAATGCTGTTTTTAAGAATTTTACTTGTTATGGTTGGTGACAGTGGGATTCTAAATGACTGTCACAATTTGCTGTAGGTGACATGGATTTTGAAGTAAGTTTTACAGATAATGGCAATATGCTGCTGGTTAAGCTGTTCTATAGAGTCTGTGCAAGCCATCTGGTGAAGCAGTCAGCATTGTAGGAAATGGCTGTTGGAAGAATTAACGGGACTTGTTTAGACTACACACTTCTACATTACAGGTAAGTGAACATGTCTATGTTTGGGAGATTATGATTTAAACTGTGTTATTGATGACGTCTCATGTTCGGTTCATTAATGGAGAAAATTAAGTGACAGTATATTTTTCATGTACTTCTTGTTTCCATGTTGCATGGTTTATTTAGTGCAAAGCTTTGTATTATAGGTTTGGTTCTTTACAGATTGCTAGTTTTCCTGCACTCTGAGTGTGCAGTAATTTCAGTGTGTGTTTGTAGTGTTATCTCCATTGCTAACTGGCTATTTTTTCACTGATTGTTTGTGAGTCTGGTTTTCTAGGTTTACCATGTTCTTTTTGCTTTGCTTTGCATGATTTTAGTCCTACTAAGACTGAAGGTGTTAG
>NC_056735.1:723643083-723698083 GCF_019279795.1 Protopterus annectens | reverse complement strand
GCAGGAGATCCTGTGAATACATGAGGCAGTACAAAATGTGTGTAGGACCAACCCAAACGCTCTGGAGAGGGCAACGTGTAAAGGTGTGACATGGCTGCGATATCAGGTGGATGATAACTGTTACGTGTGGAAACTCAACACGGGTGGGGTGGAGGAAATATGGCTATGCGATTATGGATCCAGGAGTGCCAGAGTTGGTTGCACTGGTTCCAATGGACCGCCCCGTGAAGGTCAGCTAGTACGTTATAGGTATATCTGCATACGCACATACAGACAACAATATGTTGAAGTACATTCTCTAACACATGCACTCCATTTATTGACATAAATAATATGAATGTGCACAGACAAACAAATACAGTAACTGGAATAATAGGCTGTGCAGACGAGGAACAGGTTAAATGACACTGTATCACATCTCAGTTACTATTGGTAATCTGTACATGAACATATTGCGACATCTGTCTGCTGTACAACGTGCTAAATACCGATGACAAGATAACCGGAGTGAAGTGTCATTGTCATAATGACTAAGGCAATAGTATGCTGGTGAAGCATATATAAAACCCAATACGCATGTGTAAGTGCATATGGCTGGGAAATGTATTGGTCAACGGACACACAGATGTGTGTATATGTATGTATGTATGTATGTATATGTATGTGTATATGTTTATATATATATATATATATATATATATATATGTATACATACAACATATATATAGATATATACACATATATACGCAAAAAAAAATGTGTGTGTGTATATATATATATATATATATATATATATATATATATATATATATATATATATATATATATATATATATATATATATATATATATAATATGTTGTGTCTTTTGGCTTTTCCCGGTTAGGGGTCGCCACAGCGGAACTCCGGTCCAGTAATGATTGGCAGTAGATTTTTACGTGCCGAGTTGCCGGCCCTGATGCACAACCTTCAACGAAGGTACGCCCATTCACGCATGTCTCCACACAGAAGACGCTCTAGCTGAGAATCGAACAGGACAACGTCTTACTGTGAGGCGACAATGCTACCACAGCACCACCACCGCAGTAGGCCGGTGAGACATACAGACACTCAATAAAGGTAAATACATCACTGCATTCCAGACCACCGGCATTAAACTACCAGTCAGAGAGATCTGCAAGGTCTACACTTTAAACATGGATCACGGGTACCAAAAATTTCCCTTTTAGGCAACCCAGTAATGATTGATGCGACCAGGATGTAGCTGTACACGGAACAGTAGGTTGTGCAAGTCTGACAACACATGGGTTGACAAAACATACTATGTTTCCTGAAACGGGGAGAGTGGGCAGTGTGTAGGGGTGTGTTTATATCCCAGCTGTGCGCACAGTAAGAGTGAGTGCTGTAGAGGGGTGTCAGGTAGGGGAATCATGGGTATGCAATAATGGTCCTAAATGTGCAGGTGTTGGTTGGCAGAGATGTATTAGGCCCACCCTGTGGAAGTAAAGAATATTCCTATGTGGGCATAGCAGACACCCATACCTCCCAAACCATAAAAGCACATCTACTGGATAGTCCGTAAACCTTTGGGGGAACACATAAGGACTATGTCAGTGAACTGTACCCGATTATCATGGACGTCTATGATTAAAAATGAGAGTCTAACACAGTCCTAACTAAACCCTTCCAGAAGTAGTGATATTAGGTCGACAGGTGGCGGAATACACGTAATGACTAATGACAACATATATATATATATATATATATATATATATATATATATACATATATATATACATATATATATACATATACATATATATATATATATATATATATATATATATATATATATATATATATATATACACACACACACACACACACACACACACACAAAAAAATATATATATATATGTTACTGTAGATATACACATGTACATACCTAGGTTACGTTACAGCAATTACGGGTAACATATGTTCAGACCAGGCATATGTGAGTGGAAGGTCCAATAAACTAACGTCTACCTCCTACAGTCCCCCCGGCTAGGCCGGTGAGACATACAGACACGCAATAAAGGTAAATACACCACTGCATTCCAGACCACCGGCATTAAACTACCAGTCTGAGAGATCTGCAAGGTCTAAACTTTAAACATGGATCACGGGTACCAAAAATTTCCCTTTTAGGCAACCCAGTAATGATTGATGCGACCAGGATGTAGCTGTACATGGAACAGTAGGTTGTGCAAGCCTGATAACACATGGGTTGACAAAATGTACGACATGTGTCCCGAGACGGGGAGAGTGTGCAGTGTGTAGGGGTGTGTTCATACCCCAGCTGTGCACACAGTAAGGGTGAGTGCTGTAGAGGGGTGTCAGGTAGGGGAATCATGGGTATGCAATAATGGGCCTAAGTGTGCAGGTGTTGGTTGGCAGAGATGTATTATGCCCGCCCCGTGGAAGTAATTAATATTCCTATGTGGGTATAGCAGATGCCCACACCTCCCAAACCTTAAGAGCACATCTACTGGATAGTCTGTAAACCATTGGGGGAACACATAGGGACTATATCAGTGAACTGTACCCGATTATCATGGAAGTCCGTGATTATGAATCAGAATCTAACACAGTCCCAACTAAACCCTTCAAGAACTAGTGAAATTAGGTGGACAGGTGGTGGAATGCACGTAATGACTAATGACAACATGTATGAGTCATAAACAGCATGTACCTCGACAAATGTGTATGAATACATATGCTCTGGGACTGTCAATGTGTCAGGTTAATAGTACCAATCATCTAAATATGTCCCTGAGGGTGTTATGCAGTGTCCCTGATTCAGTGTTCATTCTCCCCCATTCGTATGTGAGGTCCGCTAGTGATGGAAAGCGCATATTCCGCCGACTACCTTAGATAGATGATAGTATAATAGGTTGGGGTTAGCACCTCTTCACCTTTGTGTGGGACAGTCCCCTTTGGCCAGTTGTGTCCTGCAAAATAAATGTTATTATGGCACATAGCTTGTGATTTAGGGCAATTAATCCATATATTGTCTGTAGTGGTTGCATAAAATGATTATGTTGTATCTGAAAAACCTAGATGTTATAGGAAACAGTATTACAACTATAATGCTACAAAAATAACCTTTACTTATGCAAACCAGTGAAGTAGTCTATTTTCTACTGGCTGTGGGTATGTGTTGCCTTGCCAAATCTGACATCTCTACATATAGGTCCTATAGGGCTGCCACCTTTCCAAATGGCCAAAGTGGGACCTGCTCCGTAGAAATGTCAGACTTACCAGGTGAGAACGTACCTACAGCCATGCATAGTACAGAACTATACATATTAGCACAAATAAAAGCTTAGTTTAGCAGCAGTCAAGTTGCGTATGCTACTTCACATAACATATAGAAGTGTCATATGTACAATAACTGTTACATGCAACTGTTAGAGACACGTAGAATATAATATTGTCCTGTAATCAGGACATTTGCTATGTCTAGATTATTTTCACATGACACATATGCCTAAGGAAAGACTGTCCCATGCAAAGTGGGACAGGTGTTAATCCTAAAGTCTCACCTCGGCCAATTTAAAAGGTGGCAAACCTACAATAGGTATGCGGTAGCATGACCTGGCAGATTTCTGCATTGCAGAGCATCAGATCCCATGTATCAGCCAGATGGGAGCAGATTGTATGAGGAACACGCAATATAATATGATTAACTCAATGGACAGGCCGCTGATTCCGTACAGTCGAACGCCATGCCGTCGCCTAATGGTCAGCCATACCCAATACTGTAGTCATGTAGTCCGGTGTAATAGGCATCACAAGGGATCGCACCCACCCAGCGTGAGTGACAAATGCAAGCACCATGTGCAAGTGAGGGAGCGAGCAGGTGTAAGTGGGTTTGGTTACCGGTATGCGAGTATTGCACTGTTAAAGAAATGTGGAGTCTAAACAAGTGTAAGAAGCTGTAACCAGAGGTCAGCAGTGCTTAACACCACGCAAACCCACGCACAACTGCTCCCAACTGCTGCAATGTGCCTTACTCACTCTGTATCCAATGGCCTTGTTCTGGCCGCAAACAAATAACCGTCCTTTGCAAGTGCTGGTAACAACACCCTGCGCACACAGCTAATGTGAATTACCAATACACCATGGCAAATATACAGACAATAGACAGTACCACACACATACCATACAGCACAGTCATCCAATAGTATAGCAATGTACCGGCAGATATGTCCACACCACTGGTGTTTGCAGACCTGGCTGTCTTGTGTTTATGTGTGTGAGCATGCCCAATATGATCGTTCCACATGTTGTCGACTGACATTGCCTTCATACGTTCATGTGGTTGAGCATGCCCGGTATGGTCAACTGTATCGCATGCGTTACATGTCCAGGTAGTCAGTACTGTGGTGCCAACCTCTGCATTGTACACTGGCAGGTGGTATGCTGTGTCTGCAGGGTATCCATCAGTCATGTTGCATTAACTGTTGCTACATTTCTGCACAGCATGGGGGGACATCCTACTGTATCTACATTCCTACACAGGGGGGGTGCACCTGACTGTTACATGTGTACGTTGGAAGGGGGGCACAGCTGACACTTGTACACTTTTGCTAGTACTGTACTGGTATGTCAGGTACTCCATTTCAGTGTGTAGACCTACCTATTGTGCTGGCTAGAGGCATACCAGTGTACTCCAGATCCTAGCTTTAATTACCAACATATAAGTTTCAGACGTCCTAGCCTTCACAACCTACGTCCAACTACCTGGCCTGCTGTAGTCTGTCTGTGTGTGTCTGTGGGGGGGGGTGTCATCCATTGGGCATATTCAGAGGCCATAGTACAGCATTTGTCTGTGTTGGTCTACACCTGTCCAGCTGGTTGAGACTTATGTGGGCTGTATGGACACACATGATGCTCAGCCCATTATCCGCAGTGGGTTAGGACACCCTGTGTACTAATGGCTACTATGGTGATCCCGGTATGTGCTACAGATGTCATGGTGCCACTGTGGACGTCTACTGTCCGCTGCCTTAACATTCGGCCACCAAATTCCCTTGCATGCTTACATCCATACTATAGCTACAGGTAACAAGACATTCTAATACAACTGCCAATTGGTTGGTTGATTTACTTACCTTGAAGGTGTGCCAGACCTGAGGATGGTGCTGGAGGGCTGCCTATGTCAGATGCACACAGTGCACTTCCTATACATGGCTGAGCACAGGTAATGTCATGCTTGGCATCCCTTTTACTGTCTGTGTGAGTCAGTGAGGGTGACATTCCCTGGCTACCTACTGTGTCAGTGCATATGCTATGCGTTGCCTGTTTGCCAAGGCCAGGTGATACTGGGCATGCCTCCTTCCGCCTACTGGGACCAGCTCAGGTAGTTCCTCCTCTGTGTCACTCTGTACCTGTACAGGTCTTGGCATTGGTGGGGGGCTGTGTGGCCCTGCACCATGCTGTTCTTCCTGCAGCTGTTTCCGCAGGATCATATTGTGTAGCATAGCACATACCATAACAATTTGGGTGCATGTAGCTGGTGAATACTGCAAGGCTCCACCGGATGTGTCCAGATACTGGACCGTGACCTGAGCATCCCAAACACATGCTCAGTTATATGTCTTGTCTGTTCGTGTGCCTCATTATGGTGTAGTTGTTCAGGTGTGTGTGGATTTCTGATGGGTGTCATCAGCGACTGTTCCAGTGGGTACCCAGCATCCCCCACTAGGTGACCGTAGGGGAATGTCCATATTGGCAAAGCTATGGTACAGCTGCGTCAGATGCCATATATCAGAATCGTCATAGCTTCCAGGGCAGCCAGCACACACATTCAGTATAATGCCCTGGGCATCGCATGCAACCTGGCAGTTGATGGAGGGGATGCCCCTGCAGTTAATGTAGACCCTACCCCGCTCACTGGGTGGGGCTTTGATGCATACGTGCGTGCAAGCTATAGCACCCACTACCCCAGGGTAGTCTGCCATTTGGTGGAAAAGACGCATATTGCAGGTCAACACCACACATGTGTTGAGGAAATGTATGTGCTCACTGGCATGTGGTGACATGGCATCCAGGAACTTGTGGAATACTGTGGATGCAGATGCCTGTGAGATCCCCATAATATCCCCAGTTGTGCTTTGGGAGGTACCTGTTGCTAGTATACCTTGGCCTACACATACCTTGGCATCCACTGGGATGGGTTTTCCTCTGCCTTTTCGATGTGTCAGGTGTGGCTGGCACAGCTCAACAATCTGCTGTAGGAGGTCTCTGTCCACCCCATAGTGCTCCACTATCTCCAGCTCATGTAGCACCTGGTAGGTTACCCTGGGTCTGTACAGTCTTCTCTGTCTCCTCACTGAGGGATGTTTGGCAGCATTCACATCCTCACCACCCTCAACCTCCTGCACATGTTGGTCTATGTTGCCTGCTGCAGTTCTTCTCATTTCGTTGGATTGTTTTGTAAAATTTTCCCACATGTATACACCGGTGGTGTAGAGTGTGGAAAAAAACCCGAGGGTATGGTGCTTGCTCACTTTATCGTAGTGTTCTGGGCTGGGCTGGGCTTGTAATCTGCTGATTGTGATAATTATCACCTGTTTGCCCAGCTTGTTCACCTTGACTATTCTCCTACTGCTGTTGTCCCTCCCAATTGCACTAGGCAGGTATAGACACACCCCTAGCTTAGGCGTGCTAAGGCAGGAGCAATCCCGAGACACAGGGCTCCAGTGTAAGTACAGTATGCCTGACACCCCCCCCCCCATGCTTTCACCTATATTCGAGTCCTGCACCTGGCTATCTATACACATACACTCTTGGGATCTGCATCACACCCTGGTGATAAACGGGATTCACTATTTTCCACCTCGTTTGCATAGTATTGTCTTCTAATGCATAGTTACATGACCCATACTGATCCTCCACAAAAAAAAAAAACACTGCTTACTGTCACGCAGATCTGCACACAGCTGGTTAAAAGTGCCTTACTATCACCATATTCGATGTCCCTTGCTCTTCCCAGCAACAAAACAACTGGTCTCTGAACGGCTCGAACCCAGGATCCTGCACACCATAAGTATGAATGATTTATTCGGTGTATAGTTGTGCCATGTTTTGTGCATAAGTAGTAGATTCATAGGATTTTACTAGACTAATGACCACCGTAGTCTTTACAAGTCCAAAATCAAGTATAACTTTTAGATATTACCCTAATTCATGTTAGTAGGAGAATCACCGGATTTTGAACAACATGGATTTCCTAAAGATTAACAAGTATGAAACTGTAATGTCTGACCTTACAGACTGACTCTAATAGTTAGTGATTTGCCAGAAAATGAAAACATTTATATAAGGAGAAGGGTACTAATATAAGGCAAAATCAGAGATAGTTGGGCAGAATTAAGTAGTTAATGACCAGTAATATTGCTTTCATATTTTTTCAGGCTGATTATTTCTGCTGTGGTGTGGGTAGTCAGTTATTTCCACAGATTTCCTTGCCTGGGTGTAATTTTTTTCTTGGTTCTCATTTTGGCTCTTGGTGCAATCACGAGTTTATTATATTATATTATATTATATTATATTATATTATATTATATTATATTAGTGGGGTGTAGGCACAGGAAACATTTGTAAGGAGGAGATCAAGCATGATATTTGTTTACTGACATTTGACTACTGGCAAAGTCTAACTGGGTAGGTGTCCTTTTTTATTGGAGGCCCAGGGAGAAAGGTTCCACAGCATTTCAAAAACATTTTCAAAACAATTTTAAAAGCCTTGGCAATAAAACAAAACCTCTACAGTTTAAATAATTATAAAAAAATTGAACATAATATGACAAAATTAGTTAAAACAAAGACAACGTGTATAATAATTTAATTAGAGAAATTTTAGACAGTTTTTAGAAGTAAAAGGTAAACTACTATAATACATACAGGAATTGCAATTGCAATATGAAGTTAGGGAAATAATTTCATACATATCAAGATAAAGTTAGGAAGTGAGTCAAAAGAGGGAGTAAGGAGGTGTAAGGTGTGTGTGTGTGTGTGTGTGTGTGTGTGTGTGTGTGTGTGTGTGTGTGTGTGTGTGTGTGTGTGTGTGTGTGTGTGTGTGTGTGTGTGTGTGCCTTCTGTGGAAGGTTGGGCACTGGGCTGGCAACTCAACACCGTAAAATCCACTGCCAATCATGAGCGGACAGGTGATCCGCTGTGGCGACCACCTAACCGGGAAAAGCCAGAAGAAGAAGTGCTAGACAAGCAGATGAATGCTGGCTAATGTTCTAGATTGGGAGAAGCTCTGTAAATGTTAGTTGATGGGTTAGTAGGCTTTCAGTGCTATACAGTAGTGGGTCCTGAAAGGAGCATTTGCTGCAAATTTAGCCACTTTGTTATAGCACTGCTCAGATTTTGCTTTTTGTGCTGCATGGGAGTTAGTAAAAATGGGTGATCCATAAACTAGTGAGGGGAGGTGCTAAGTAGTGGTGAATGTAACTTTAGTTGTGTTGGGGAGAAAGTTTTTGGATCACTAAAGCATTCCAAGTTCTGGGTGAGTTTTTGTTACGCATTGGATTATGGTCGTGGATGATCGAAGGATGGGTGTCTTTGTGTGCAAGTTTGTGCATTTTTTGCTATGAATTCAAAGAAGTGCATGCCAAACAGGAAAGCCCCAAGTGGTTAGCTCTGCAGAACACCACTAGTAACAGACCTATTGGTGGAGGTGGATTCCCCCACCTTAACTTTGTGTCCTATCCATAAGCCATTTGACTGTCCATCCGGTTACATAGAGATTTATGTCTAAATTTTTGAGTTTATCTATAATACCTAAGTGAAGTAATGTGCTGAATGCCTTTACCAGGTCGAGGTAGGCAGTGTGCACCTTTTTTGCCCATCATGCATGGCTCAAGTGGCCTTTTCAAGGTTGTCCATTGTGTTTAGTCGGTGTGACCAACCACTGACAAACCTAAACTAGGATGAGTCCAGTGTTTGAAGATTTCCTATGTATTTATTAAAGACATTATAACTTTTTCCATGGCCTTGTATATAATACTAGTCGAACTTATGGGTCTGTAGTTCCCTGGGTCTGTTGATGGTCCACCATTATGTAGAGAGATGACCACTGCAGTTCTGCATTTCCAAGATACAAATCCTGGCTGGAGGCTGTGGCTGAATAGACATTTTAGTGGGCCTGATGGGTCAATTTTCAAAATAAATTGGAGGCAATCCTGGATATTATCAGGGCTTATTGCTGAAGTGTGTTTAGCTCTGGAGAGAGCAGTGAGGACCCCGTTCTTTAGTAACAGTGGCAGGCTAAGTAGTAGAGGGTATTTCCTGGGGAGTAACTAGTCATCTTCAAGTCATATGGATTCTGTCTTCTGCTTGTACCTTATTACTGTCATGTAACACTTGTGAGTAAAGTTATTGTTGTCTACTATTTTCTCTTGAACTTTGGTAACTACTTTAGCCAATTAAATGTTTCTGGTAAGGCTTTTCTGTCTGTACTATAAAGTTGAGAGATATGCCTTCAGTTGTAACTGAAATGTCATGAAATCACAATAAGTTAATGGATTTTTTTGCCTGTATATTCCTATACACTAGACAGATTTTTTTTTTGTTTCTAATTAGAACTAGTCAGTACAACTTTATACATACATAAATAAGTAAACAAATGCACATATTCTATGTGAAATTGTAGTTTCATTTATTTTACAAAATAAATAAACAAGCAGACACACAGGTTCCAAGTCAAGTCATTATTTGATTTAATTGACTGTTATATAACCATCATATTTAGGCATAGGTATAAGTTAACGGGTGTACGGTCACATAGTGTAAATTTCAAATAGAAGCAAGTGTGACATTTTGTTGCAAGGTGACAATCTGCAGATGAATCACAATGCAAGACATCTATAATACACATTCATTCGTTTTTAAGAACACATTTGCATATAAAACTAAATAAGTAAATACAAATGAAGAGATCCGTCTATACTTAGCATAACCACTCTGTGAAACAGTTTATTAATATTTATACATGTTACATATGTATGTACATACAAATATTTCAGGCGTGAGCTAGAATGCCATTCTTACATGCAAACTGGTAGTTATAGTTTGACCTCATTTCCATTTCTTATATTTTTTTCAGCTATCATCTTGCTTGAATTCCACTTCTGCATTTTGCCAAACTGACATTCGTTCAGAAAGTAGTATTCTGTTTACAATTTTCTGTTTGTGTCTTGCACCATGGAGCTCAGGTTTGTCATTCAATAGGGTCTGTGCACCTCCCACTTGCATCGTTATCAAACTGAAATTAATTCGTAAACAAGCAGATAAACAAACAGTTGAATAGAGAAATAAGGGAGAATGAATTAAATGATTTGACTCTGAGGTTAAGTTTAATTCATGGTACCTTGGGGAGTACAGCACACATCTGTTTTCATTACTTATTAAAGTAAACAATTAAATGTTTTGTTTACAGGTACCTTGTTATGTGTGTATATAGTTGGTACTCTTACAGGCCGGAAAAAACACAGTAGGTTGTTTTCTGAAAAAGAGAAATAGTACAGTGTGTAAAGCTAAACTATGCAGTAATGACATTCAAATGAGATGGATTATAGCAATATGTTCATCAATAAACTGATGTTTTTCTCTGCAAATATATACTGTATGCAGCATGGGCATTTGTAATGTACTTGGTAATTGTACTAGGCATGCAGTTCAAAAGACCATTTATAAGCATAGCCAGCTAAGCTTGAGCGCTGAGTGAGTCAGCTAAACTCCATGGTCAAGAAGCACCATGTTATATACCCTAGAGAGGATTTATGAATTCCCAGCTATTCATCCAGAATATTATTGAATACAGACCATGTATAGTATTGCTTTACATGCATAGGAGGTCTAATCAGTAAGTGTAGGATTCCTTGGGATAGAAATCTATTGTGCCAGCCATGTTCTGTTTCTGTGTCTATAAAATATTACAGGCTTTGTTGTGGGTGTTCATGGTGGTGTGTGTTTTGCATAGCTGTAAGAGGTCAAGCAGGGTGAAATGGGCCATGTACCCTACTGATGGACAGCATTCTGCCTGCTGAAGAATGGCATACAGAGCAAGAACTGCAGATATCAAAACTAAATATTCCCATGAATAGTGGGCAACAGTAATGATTATGGAAGGGTGTTCATCTGAGCAAACTGTGTGGCCTCAGTGTAAATATCATAATTTGGGTTTTAACACAAATTTTACATGTTATACCTTTGGTACCACAGTAAATTGCAGGTAATGTTAGTATGTTCCAGAAGGTTTGTAGGTTCATAGGTGTGTACTAGGCTAATGGCCCTAGGTTCTTTACAAGCCTAGCCCATAGAAGTACCCTGGCATTGTCACCCATCATTAGTTCCCAGTGCCTCTACCAAGTAGAGCCATTGAATTGATCCCTGGGGTGAATTTTCTATTTCCCGTCCAGTCGTCAAGATTTATCTTGAAGAGGGCTAGTGAGGTTCTCTGCTTGACATGTACGGGAAGTCTATTCCAGAGCATGGGCAGTCTCTGGGTTATGAACCTGTCCCTCCAGCATGTTCTATTGATTGTGGTAATGAGGTTGAGGCCTTTGGAGCGTGTGGTGTGGAGGGATTGGGATTTCTTTAGACGTAGCATTTCTAACAGAGCTGGGCCAGACATGGCTTTGTAAGTCAGAGATCACCTCTTAGTACACGATATGAGATGGAGAATAGCTGGAGTTTTTTGAGTCTGTCCGTGTAGGACGTGTGTTTAAGGCCTAGGATCCTCTTCATGTGGTGCTTCTGTGGCCTCTCCAGCTGCTGCACGGTCTATATTAGAACATCGAATATTTAACAGTTCGAATCACTAAAGGTTGTGTAGACAGGGGGCAAACCCTCCTGCACCCCCCATACCCCCCGCTAATTAAATATACCAATTCCAAGACTACAGTACATTGAAGTAAATGGAAATCTCCCCTTATGGAGATTTCCATTTACTTGTTCGATGTTTGGCCGTTTCGCTACTCTCGTGTCGACAGTGTCAGATTCGACATTGTCGGCTTTTGAGAATCTAATATAGACCCCTGCTGCAGGTGTCTAGTGAGGTACATGCCAAATGGGGCATTATATACTCTATGACTGGTCTAATGAGGGAGTAGTAGAGAGAAATAATGACCTCTTTCTTCCTGGATTGAAAACCCTTAGTAACGAGATGTGCCACATAGAAGGACTTTCACACCCCAGTGGCAATATGGTGATCAAAGGAGAGATTGCTGTCAACCTGTGTCCCCAGATCTCTTATAACTCCTTCAGTGTTCATTGGGCTCCCATCAATGTGGTAATTAGTGGGAATTGAGTTTTTCCCAAAGGTGATGAAGCATTTTTTGGCATTAAGCTTAAGGCCATGGTTTCGACAACAGTCATTGGTCTCAGTGAGGACTTTCTGTAGGATGTCTGCATCAATTGTGGAGTTAATAATGACTCCCAACTTGCAGTCACCTACGAATTTGGTCAGCCAGAGTCTCTCTGTGTTGGCCTGGACATATGAGAAGTAGATGCCAAGCAGGACAGAACCCAGGACTGATCCCTGTGGGACTACACTCATGACTGGTCAGCAGTCTGACTTGGAGTCCACTACTTTCACAGTGTGTGTTCTATCTGTGAGCCAGTTTGCAACCCACTTAACGATATAGGGGTTGATGCCTAGTTTGTTAAGTTTACCAAGAACGAATAGAAAAGGAAACCTACTAATAACTCCACGAATAGGCTTGATGTCCAAGGAACAGCACAGTAACAAAAGGATATATCCAACAGTTTTTATTCGTATTCGTATTCCACTCCACAAGCATAAGCACAAGGCTGTGCTATGTACTGCAACAAACCACAATACACAAGGTCCACAAGGTTGAGCGCTTTCATCTGCGAAGCAGATTTCATCAGAACACAGAAGCTCCTTAGCAGAGATCTTAAATAGAGTTCTAAATGTCCAAATAGGCGCCAAAATGGTGAATTAATTAATTGATTAATTAATTAAATTCAATTAAATTCACTCAATTTTGCATTCTTGCAGAATTTGTGCCTAAAAACATGCTACATACATACATAAAAATATATTCATACATACATACATAAAAATGAAACATAACTGAACTAATTGCTATGAAGCTTATTACAATAATGATTAACTTAACATTATAGTACAACTAATGTTTGATGGTGTAAAAATGTCTACTATTTCTAATCTAAAAAATATATATGTATTGTAAATATGTATAAATAGACTACTTAACCATGAATTAAAAAAGTAAAAATATATCTCTAGATGTCTATAGGTGTTCAATGTTAAGTGAATACATGGATGTCCTTATTTCTGAAGAATCTAACTTATAATGTACAATATAAAAACATATTGCAAAATACATATTGTAAAATACATAGAAGTGTGGAATGTAAAAATGGGCTGAAATGATACACACAAGACTGCAAGGCCTAGAATAGTGGCGTAATGACCCCCTACAAAAATACATCCATGCATAGATAGGAATAATCCAAGGTAATAAAACAGTGATGCAATAGATGTATCAAGTTAATAAAACATCATAATCAAAAAATGTATCGTAGTAAAAGATATATCATAATACAAGAATATAAGAAAATATATCTCCGTAACTTCCTCTTCAACAGAACTCGTCAATTTAGGACATGTAATAAATGAATAATAAACAATACTTGATGATATATACAATTCTACATATAAAATTGAGAAAGGGATTGATGATGGATATAAATATAATTATAAATATAATTATAAATATAAATATAATTATAAATATAAATATAAAGTGCCTATTGTGGAACAACTATGTTACCTATATTAACTGTCAAGAATGAGGAAAGGTTTTATACTTATGTGGTCATTAAGACCAGGTTTAGTTGTTGCATCACAAATCATTTGCCATTTGCTTTCTAGGAGAGATAAATGACCTTTCCAATTTCCCCATGCTGTTGTTGTGTCAATGTGGTCAATGATGCTAAACAGAAAGGAATGCTCGCAACCCCTGTCTATAATATGCTACTAAGTGCATTGTTGGGGTCCTTCTTCCTTATCCTATATGTGTGTTCGTAGATGCGAGTCTTTAATCTCCTTTCTGTTTTGCCTATATAAAATGCATCACATCTCTCACAGGTGGCCACATATACTAGTCTAGATGTATTGCAGTTGCCACCTTTGCTGTGCAGACTAGTATGCGTGATGTTGTTTAGTTTCACTACCTTAGTAGTGTTAATTAATCCGCACTGCTTGCAAGACCCACATTTCGTGGTGTGTCCATACATTTTATTCTCCCTATGTATCACCTGTGACTTTTCCAACAACCTTTTAATATTGCAAGAAGTTTTATACACAAATTTGGGGGCATTCCCCACTACACTAGTAGAATCATCTGATATTCTAAAAAGATTCCAGTGTTTTAAGAGTATCTCCTTGAGGGTATTGACATACGGACTATAAGTAAGGACACAAAAACATCCTTCTTGGAATCCAAACTTTTCCTGTGAAATGAAGGGTTTACCTAATAAGGGTGGGTATTTATTCCCCCATTCCTTCATAACATAGGTTCGTATAGGTTTTATTAAATCTTTAGGATATCCCCTATTGTAAAACATTTCAGATATCATGTTGAGTTCTCTCTCCATTACCTCCCTAGTCGAGCTCATGCGTGCAGCTCGAATGCACTGACCTCTAAAAATATTTTTAAATATATGTGGAGGGTGACAACTGTTGTAATACAGATAGTCATTCGAGAATGTTTTTTTCCTAAATATTTGAGATTGAAATCCACTCTCCGTGGTGGATATATATGTGTCCAAATATGCTATACCTTGAGACTCCACATTGTAAGTAAATTTTAAAAATTGGGTTGTATTATTTAAATAGTCAATGAATTCAGGTATTAAACTGGCTGGTCCTGTCCATAAGACAAAAAGGTCGTCCAAATATCTACTGTAGTAGGAAATGTACTTGTAATAACTGCTTGGGAAAACAAACAGGGATTCCCATTCAAGCATTACTACATTAGCGAAGATCGGGGCACATGAGGCCCCCATAGCAACTCCTCTACTTTGTCTAAATAATTCCCCTTGAAATTTCAAATAGTTGTATTCAAGGACCAACCTCATCATATCGACCAACAGGTTGATTTTCTCAAAACTCAACCCAGAATATCTCTTTAACCCATCAAAAAAGAGGTCTAGACCTTTCTCCTTGGGGATACAGGAGAAAAGGTCGATGACGTCAATGGTTATAAAAGTTTGGTCTTGATGCCAAATTAAAGGAGTGAGCTTACTCAAAAAACTCCAGGAATCTTTAATGAGATGTTCAGCATTGTGGTATACCTGCTTAGTCCAAGTATCAATGGTTACTCCAATGTTGTAAGTTTTGGACTTGGAACCGGAAATGATGGGTCTGAAGGGGGGTCGGTTGACATTCTTGTGTATCTTCGGAATCCCTATGATAGTAGCCATCTTTGGAAATTCATTTCTCATAAACTCATAAGTGTCGTTGGTGATCCTATTATCCAATAGGAAAGCTTCAATAGCTAGGTCGATATGTTGGTAACCTATGTTAACTTGGTTAAGAGACACTTCTTCATAGTTTCCCGATTCATGTAGAATGTTCAAAATTTCCCGATGATAATCAACAGTATTGAACAACACGATCCCTCCACCTTTGTCCGGTTTCATGATCCTGAGATCTTTGTTGCCTATGACAGCATTCAAGCACTCTCTTTCCACTACTGAAAGGTTGTCCAAGGTGCAATCAGATGATGAGGATTCATGCTTCCTGATGTAATTGGAATGCCAATATATATCACTTGTTACCATATTTTCATATTGGGCAACCATAGGGTTATATCCTGGAACAAAGGTGCTCTTTCTTTTGAGTCTGGACCGATGGCCTTCATCATGCTGCGCCATAGTATCTTCACGATTATTGTCCTTGAAGTGAAAGGCCAGGTTCATTCTCCTTGATAGAAGTTTAATCTCCTTTATAGTATCAAAAATGTTGAATTTGGTAACGGGGATAAACTTCATGCCCTTACAGAAAAGGGAACAGAAATCTTCTGTAATAACATAATCAGTGTAATTGTACACCTGCAAGCCTTTGTACGTGTGAATGACCACAGGTTTGCCTTGCAGGATGGTAGGACAGGTAGAATCGTGGTGGGTATCAAGAGGAACGATGAGATGGAGGGATGGTTCACTAGAATCTACTCTACCTGGCCCCACATGGGAACCAGAAGGTGGTATCATGTCCTGAAGATCGATAGAGAGGGGTAATGGATCACTCGAATCTACTCTACCCAGCCCCACAGGGGAACCAGAAGTTAATATCTTGTCCTGAACTTTTTGGGAGCTGGGTGGAATCGTCCCCCCTGAAAATTTTGTTCGCTTTCTAGTCTCCATGTATCGTTTCTTTCCCTTCTAAATGTCTCCTGTCCTTGATTAAATCTACTAATATGGCTCTTATACTGAGGCCACACATATGCCCTCTGCTGTTTATAAGCTGTAATGTCTCTTTCAATTTTACCTTTCTTTCTATTTACTATGGTATTTGCTTTATATTCCACTGTACTAAATTGCTTATGATACAAATCACACCATAATTTAAAATTGTCATCATGTAAAATTTCTTCATTGAGCTTATCTATTTCCTTCGTTAAATGTACCAGTTTTTCTTCATTACATGTTATTAACTTCTCAATGTATAATGTACCAAACTGGTCGAACAATTTGTTAAAATCTTGCACCACATTTTCAGTATATTCTAACCCTAGCGGTAATTTAAAAAATCTTAACCCCTTTGGAATAACACCTAACTCTATGCATTGTATTAAGTAAGAATTATCTATTTTAATACTTTTAGCTTGTAAAAGCCTCTTCCCTAAAGCGTATATCTTTTGCTTAACGCTACCATCATCACCTCTAGTCGGGGTTTTGCTACAATCAACACCATTAACATTCTGTGTAAATACAACATCTCTGTGAATAAAATTGTTAACATTGTATTGTTTAAAACTTTTATCATTCACACCATTAGCACTTTTCTTTTTATAAACATATTGAAAATCACTAGTGGTCGACCCTGTTTTCCTGTGATTATTGTTAGAAACAGTACCTTTGTGTGACTCAACACGCTGAGCTACAGAGGAATAAGTTTTGAACCCTTCCTTCCTTTTAGGTTTAGCTCCCAGTCTTTGCGACTCGTCATCCAGATGGAACAGGCTGAAATCGAAAGTGCATTCAGCGTCAAGAGAAATGTTTAGGTGGTTATCATTCACACTGGTGTCTTTGAGATTAAGTCTAGTTGCCCGCTCATTTAGTTCTCCTTCCCCTTCTATAAACGAACCTCTGGTGTGGTGGGGTTGGGCATTCGGAATGTCAATGGAACCGTTGAAATGCCCATCTGAATACACACTACCATTTCGTCTCATATGGTCCTTCGTCTCGGTGCTTTCCTCACTTCTAGTGCCGATAGGTACATCTTTGCCTCTATTGCAGGCTTTTTGAAACTTGTGGATAAGAAGAGCTTGTCTCTTTAAGAGCGGAGGTGACGTCTTTACAGTCCGACGTTAGCAAACTTTTAGCTCTTGTCAGCAAGTTTTCGTTCCTAACCAACTTGGACCAGGACAAGTTTCAAAAAGCCTGCAATAGAGGCAAAGATGTACCTATCGGCACTAGAAGTGAGGAAAGCACCGAGACGAAGGACCATATGAGACGAAATGGTAGTGTGTATTCAGATGGGCATTTCAACGGTTCCATTGACATTCCGAATGCCCAACCCCACCACACCAGAGGTTCGTTTATAGAAGGGGAAGGAGAACTAAATGAGCGGGCAACTAGACTTAATCTCAAAGACACCAGTGTGAATGATAACCACCTAAACATTTCTCTTGACGCTGAATGCACTTTCGATTTCAGCCTGTTCCATCTGGATGACAAGTCGCAAAGACTGGGAGCTAAACCTAAAAGGAAGGAAGGGTTCAAAACTTATTCCTCTGTAGCTCAGCGTGTTGAGTCACACAAAGGTACTGTTTCTAACAATAATCACAGGAAAACAGGGTCGACCACTAGTGATTTTCAATATGTTTATAAAAAGAAAAGTGCTAATGGTGTGAATGATAAAAGTTTTAAACAATACAATGTTAACAATTTTATTCACAGAGATGTTGTATTTACACAGAATGTTAATGGTGTTGATTGTAGCAAAACCCCGACTAGAGGTGATGACGGTAGCTAAAAAGATATAATGCTTTTAGGGAAGAGGCTTTTACAAGCTAAAAGTATTAAAATAGATAATTCTTACTTAATACAATGCATAGAGTTAGGTGTTATTCCAAAGGGGTTAAGATTTTTTAAATTACCGCTAGGGTTAGAATATACTGAAAATGTGGTGCAAGATTTTAACAAATTGTTCGACCAGTTTGGTACATTATACATTGAGAAGTTAATAACATGTAATGAAGAAAAACTGGTACATTTAACGAATGAAATAGATAAGCTCAATGAAGAAATTTTACATGATGACAATTTTAAATTATGGTGTGATTTGTATCATAAGCAATTTAGTACAGTGGAATATAAAGCAAATACCATAGTAAATAGAAAGAAAGGTAAAATTGAAAGAGACATTACAGCTTATAAACAGCAGAGGGCATATGTGTGGCCTCAGTATAAGAGCCATATTAGTAGATTTAATCAAGGACAGGAGACATTTAGAAGGGAAAGAAACGATACATGGAGACTAGAAAGCGAACAAAATTTTCAGGGGGGACGATTCCACCCAGCTCCCAAAAAGTTCAGGACAAGATATTAACTTCTGGTTCCCTGGGGCTGGGTAGAGTAGATTCGAGTGATCCATTACCCCTCTCTATCGATCTTCAGGACATGATACCACCTTCTGGTTCCCATGTGGGGCCAGGTAGAGTAGATTCTAGTGAACCATCCCTCCATCTCATCGTTCCTCTTGATACCCACCACGATTCTACCTGTCCTACCATCCTGCAAGGCAAACCTGTGGTCATTCACACGTACAAAGGCTTGCAGGTGTACAATTACACTGATTATGTTATTACAGAAGATTTCTGTTCCTTTCTGTAAGGGCATGAAGTTTATCCCGCTACCAAATTCAACATTTTTGATACTATAAAGGAGATTAAACTTATCAAGGAGAATGAACCTGGCCTTTCACTTCAAGGACAATAATCGTGAAGATACTATGGCGCAGCATGATGAAGGCCATCGGTCCAGTCTCAAATGAAAGAGCACCTTTGTTCCAGGATATAACCCTATGGTTGCCCAATATGAAAAGATGGTAACAAGTGATATATATTGGCATTCCAATTACATCAGGAAGCATGAATCCTCATCATCTGATTGCACCTTGACAACCTTTCAGTAGTGGAAAGAGAGTGCTTGAATGCTGTCATAGGCAACAAAGATCTCAGGATCATGAAACCGGACAAAGGTGGAGGGATCGTGGTTGTTCAATACTGTTGATTATCATCGGGAAATTTTGAACATTCTACATGAATCGAAACTATGAAGAAGTGTCTCTAACCAAGTTAACATAGGTTACCAACATATCGACTAGCTATTGAAGCTTTCCTATTGATAATAGGATCACCAACATTAACTTATGAGTTTATGAGAAATGAATTTCCAAAGATGGCTACTATCATAGGGATTCAAGATACACAAGAATGTCAACCGACCCCTTCAGACCCATCATTTCGTTCCAAGTCCAAAACTTACAACATTGAGTAACCATTGATACTTGACTAAGCAGGTATACCACAATGCTGAACATCTCATTAAAGATTCGGAGTTTTTGAGTAAGCTCACTCCTTTAATTTGGCATCAAGACCAAACTTTTATAGCCATTGATCGCCATCGACCTTTTCTCCTGTATCCCCAAGGAGAAAGGTCTAGACCTCTTTTTTGATGGGTTAAAGAGATATTCTGGGTTGAGTTTTGAGAAAATCAACCTGTTGGTCGATATGATGAGGTTGGTCCTTGAATACAACTATTTGAAATTTCAAGGGGAATTATTTAGACAAAGTAGAGGAGTTGCTATGGGGCCTCATGTGCCCCGACCGCTAATGTAGTAATGCTTTGAATGGGAATCCTGTTTGTTTTCCCAAGCAGTTATTACAAGTACGCTTCCTACTACAGTAGATATTTGGACGACCTTTTGTCTTATGGACAGGACCAGCCAGTTTAATACCTGAATTCATTGACTATTTAAATAATACAACCCAATTTTTAAAATTTACTTACAATGTGGAGTCTCAAGGTATAGCATATTTGGACACATATATATCCACCACGGAGAGTGGATTTCAATCTCAAATATTTAGGAAAAAAACATTCTCGAATGACTATCTGTATTACAACAGTTGTCACCCTCCACATATATTTAAAAATATTTTTAGAGGTCAGTGCATTCGAGCTGCACGCATGAGCTCGACTAGGAGGTAATGGAGAGAGAACTCAACATGATATCTGAAATGTTTTACAATAGGGGATATCCTAAAGATTTAATAAAACCTATACGAACCTATGTTATGAAGGAATGGGGGAATAAATACCCACCCTTATTAGGTAAACCCTTCATTTCACAGGAAAAGTTTGGATTCCAAGAAGGATGTTTTTGTGTCCTTATAGTCCGTATGTCAATACCCTCAAGGAGATACTCTTAAAACACTGGAATCTTTTTAGAATATCAGATGATTCTACTAGTGTAGTGGGGAATGCCCCCAAATTTGTGTATAAAACTTCTTGCAATATTAAAAGGTTGTTGGAAAAGTCACAGATGATACATAGGGAGAATAAAATGTATGGACACACCACGAAATGTGGGTCTTGCAAGCAGTGCGGATTAATTAACACTACTAAGGTAGTGAACCTAAACAACATCACGATACTAGTCTGCAGCAAAGGTGGCAACTGCAATACATCTAGACTAGTATATGTGGCCACCTGTGAGATGTGATGCATTTTATATAGGCAAAACAGAAAGGAGATTAAAGACTCAAGACTACTAACACACATATAGGATAAGGAAGAAGGACCCCAACAATGCACTTAGTAGGCATATTATAGACAGGGGTTATGCATTCTTTCTGTTTAGCATCATTGACCACATTGACACAACAACAGCATGGGAAATTGGAAAGGTCATTTATCTCCTAGAAAGCAAATGGCAAATGATTTGTGATGCAAGAACTAAACCTGGTCTTAATGACCACATAAGTATAAAACCTTTCCTCATTCTTGACAGTTAATATAGGTAACATAGTTGTTCCACAATAGGCACTTTATATTTATATTTATATTTATATTTATAATTATATTTATATTTATAATTATATTTATAATTATATTTATATCCATCATCAATCCCTTTCTTAATTTTATATGTAGAATTGTATATATCATCAAGTATTGTTTATTATTCATTTATTACATGTCCTAAATTGACGAGTTCTGTTGAAGAGGAAGTTACGGAGATATATTTTCTTATATTATTGTATTATGATATATCTTTTACTACGATACATTTTTTGATTATGATGTTTTATTAACTTGATACATCTATTGCATCACTGTTTTATTACCTTGGATTATTCCTATCTATGCATGGATGTATTTTTGTAGGGTCATTACGCCACTATTCTAGGCCTTGCAGTCTTGTGTGTATCATTTCAGCCCATTTTTACATTCCACACTTCTATGTATTTTACAATATGTATTTTACAATATGTTTTTATATTGTACATTATAAGTTAGATTCTTCAGAAATAAGGACATCCATGTATTCACTTAACATTGAACACCTATAGACATCTAGAGATATATTTTTACTTTTTTAATTCATGGTTAAGTAGTCTATTTATACATATTTACAATACATATATATTTTTTAGATTAGAAATAGTAGACATTTTTACACCATCAAACATTAGTTGTACTATAATGTTAAGTTAATCATTATTGTAATAAGCTTCATAGCAATTAGTTCAGTTATGTTTCATTTTTATGTATGTATGTATGAATATATTTTTATGTATGTATGTAGCATGTTTTTAGGCACAAATTCTGCAAGAATGCAAAATTGAGTGAATTTAATTGAATTTAATTAATTAATCAATTAATTAATTCACCATTTTGGCGCCTATTTGGACATTTAGAACTCTATTTAAGATCTCTGCTAAGGAGCTTCTGTGTTCTGATGAAATCTGCTTCGCAGATGAAAGCGCTCAACCTTGTGGACCTTGTGTATTGTGGTTTGTTGCAGTACATAGCACAGCCTTGTGCTTATGCTTGTGGAGTGGAATACGAATACGAATAAAAACTGTTGGATATATCCTTTTGTTACTGTGCTGTTCCTTGGACATCAAGCCTATTCGTGGAGTTATTAGTAGTTTGTTAAGTTTGTCAATAATTCCTGAGTGAGGAATGGTATCAGAGGCCTTGGCCAGCTCGAGGTAGGCTGTATGAACTGTTTTACCTTCATCCACCGCTCTGGTGATTGACTCAAAGAAGTCAACCTGGTTGAGCATGATCTACCTTTCACAAAACCAAATTGCACGGGATATAGAATTTTGAGATTCCCTACATCCTTGTTAATTAGGTCCATGATGATGTGCCCCATAGCCATATCAGACTCGTCAGGCTAATGGGGCGATACTTTCCAGGGTTTGTAGTCACTCCTCTTTTATGGAGAGGGATGACTGTAGTTTTTCCAGGGTCTGTAGTCGTTCCTCCTTTACGGAGAGGGATGACTGTAGGTAATATATAAGACAGGAGTTTACGTTCACATGGAAAAGCACCAGCAAGGTACAAGGTGATCAAACACGCAGTAAGCTCCAGTCAACAAAAGGTATTGTTCAAAGGTGCAATATGTGTCTTACAGGTTACACCCAGGTTCGGCAAATAAAAGACAACAATGTTAAAGGGGCACTGGCTTGTTTCTAAACTGTGTTCCTTGCTTCGGACCGAAATATAAATGTTGCTACCCACTTTTTCAAACTACTCCCGTTTTGTGACATTACAAGTTAGCTCCACCCCAAGTATTACTTTCCTTTGTATACCCTCTCCCATTCCTGTTTTGTTTCCCGTGCATAAATGTAGACTTTGTTGTTATAGTTCCTACTGATTTTCAGTAAGAACTGAGTGTTTTCAAGTCCCAGGCTTTCAGCATATGAGTGCATCTGCAGCAATCAGGTTAGACTTGTTACATTTCTGTTGAGTCGCAACAGTTATAAAATATACTTTTCCTGCCTTTGAGTTAATGTCAGAAGCACTGAAATGTTTAGAACATCACAATGTAACTGTAGCAAGTCATTTTACATTTCTAGCAAAGGAATTGCTACAGTTACATATTGTTACCATCTTCTTTTTAGCATTTGCATTCATGTAGGAAGTGCTACAGCGCTAACTGTATCCAATGTATCAAAACGTAACTGTAGCAAGCCTTTTGCCACCAATATAAAATGTTCTGCTACAGTTACAAAACAATCGTTTAATTCTTAATTTCAATATTTGCGGTCACGTAAGAAGCGCCCAAGCACCAAAATGCTTACTTATCCAATGTATCAGAATGGAACTATAGCAAGCCCTTTGCCAGAAATGTAAAATGGCCTTGCTACAGTTGTACACAGATAACTGCATTTTTATCCATTTATGTTGAATAACAGGTTATGCATTAGCATCCATTTTTATGATGGGTGTGCAGCTTGTGACTCAAATGTCTGTGATTATTTAGTCCCTTAATTGCTAGTTGATTTGCCAGAAAACAAACAGTTTTACCAATAAGGTGAGACCACACATATGAGAAGAAAATCTGGACAGTTGAGGTGTAATCTGGTTATGCCAGAAGTGCTTACAGTTTTGGAATGTAACTATAGCAAGTCCATTGTACATTTCTGGCAAAGGGCTTGCTAAAGTTATAAACAGATCATTTCCGTTTTTTTTTTTTTAATATTTGCATTCGTGTAAGAAGCGCTAAAGCTCTGCATTAATGTGTCAGAGCATAGCTGTAGCAAGCCCTTTGCAAGACATGTAAAATGGGCTTGCTACAGTAACAAACGGATCTTTTCTGTTTCCTTTCTTTTTTTTTTAACCATTTCTGGTCATTCTGAATAACAGGTTATGTATTAGCATGCATTTTTACAAAGGGTGTGCAGCCTGAAAGCCAAATGTCTGTTATTATTTAGTCCCTTCAGTACTCCTTGATTTGCCAGAAAACCAATAATTGTACGAGAAAGAGACCACATACATGAGGTGAAAATCTGCATGGTTGAGAGGTAATCTGGTCATGTCAATTACACTGAAAGGCTCGCAGTGTTGGAATCTAATTGTAGCAAGCTCATTTTACATTTCTGGCAAAGGGCTTGCTAAAGCTTCAAACACTTCTTTTTCGTATTACTACTTTTTTTTACATTTGCGATCAGGTAAGAATCTCTGAACTATTTACTGTATCCAATGTATCATAATATAACTATAGCCCTTTTGTCAGAAATATAAAATGGGGTTGCTACAGTTCCAAACAGATATTTGTATCCATTTCTGGTCATCTTTGATAGAATGATAGGTTATGCAATTGCAGGCATTTTTATGAAGGATATATGCCTGAAACTCAAATGTCTCTCGTTATTTAGTCTTTTTTTTAATTTCTGCAAGTCTCTTGGGTTTCTAATACCATGACAGGAATGGACACTATTCCTAAGTCAAACTACGATTAAAGTTCATGAAATTAGTATTGTTTCACTCTTTGATGTCAGCCAAAAATGCTCTCACCCACAATATGCCCGGTAATGACTCCTGCAATTCGTATGTTTGTTACATGTATTGGTAGTGTATTTAAATATGATTGTAGACTCTTTTTTTCTAAGACACGTTGCTCCTACTACTATTGGAACTATCTGGGTATCTTTCTTCCACATTGTTCTCGTTTTTGCCTGCAAATCCTGATATTTTACATTGTTTTTTGAAGTAAATACTATTTTAAGCAGTACCTTCAAATGTGTAAAAGTCTAATATTTGGTTAGTAGCCAATTGCGGTTGACAAAATGTGGCAGCCATGGGAACAGCAAGCATCTTTACAGAAACAGCATTTTCTGCTCCTTGATACCAGTACTCTTGTTGTACGGCATTATATAGGGTCATGTATATTTTTAAAGCTTTATATTTTCACATGCTGTTGCATACAAGACAATTGCACTTCATAACTACTAGCACACATCCTTTTACATTTTGAGCCAGTGCATGTCCATTGTGGAATGTGCAGGGCCACCTGTGGATTTACATTTCCTCAAATTTTCAACAGCAAAGCTTAGGATATCTACAGATATTGCATTCCCTTCGTGTTAGTAAACATGCTCACAATAAAGGTCGCATAAAGCAAAAAAAAAAAAAAAAAAAAAACTGACACTTAAGGAACGGCAAGGGAAAGCAACATCTGTTGGATCATTCCAAAGCTTTACTGTTGAATATAATAAGAAAAATGTAACTCCTTGTACTGGTCCTACGCAGCGCACGGAAATTGCGGGTCAGTCACGTCGTTATTTTCTTTCGGGTTTGTTTTTTTTTTTGGAGTATGTTTTGATAAATTTGACACCTTTACTACCTATCATGTTTGCCTATTTTTCTTAGCATACCTCCCAACTGTAATCACAGAATGAAACAAAAACGCCTGCTAATGCTGAGTGTTCTAATAAGGTTCAATTAATGTGGATTTTTGCTAATGAAGCTACCCATTGTCACTGTTTCTAAATAATGCAATAGTAATTCTGTTTCCAGTATATGCTATAAGCAGACATATATGGTACAGTGATCACAAAGCATGTGAGATTGTTTGTATATACTGCATGTATACACCTGCAGCACCAAGATGCAGTGCTATATCCTTTCTTAGTGCTGTGGTGCATCACTAGGGCTGTATAGTATTTCTGTTATGCAGCTCTGCATTGCTCAGGCTGTGATCCACAAACATACATCTGTGCACAAGGGGCTTTTGGATTGCTCTACAGGTGGATCTGAGTGAGTAGCCATGGATACTTTGGGTAGATCTGAATGCAGGGTTCAGCATGGTGTGCAAGGTTTTATTGTTCTTTCTGTTAAGGAAATTTGAAAAGCCCATGCTAAGGCAGTAAGATGCTTCCTTGCAGAAAGTAGACATCTGACAAGAGCTTTCTAGGATAGTGAGCAGTGCCATTTGCATTACCCATTTTAGTAAGCACTGCCAGCTCTGGTACAGTGATCGAAGGTAGCAATACTTTGACCTATTTTGTCATTGAGAAGTGGTTAGAGAGACTGAGCTAAGCATGTAGTGTAAATATTTTTTGTATTGTCTTCTTCTACTGTCTTCTCTCCTTTACTTATATACCTAGGATTGACAGTTTAACAAGACTTGATAAGACAGAAGGAGGGAGGGACACTTGATAAGACAGAAGGAGGGAGGGACACTGTCAGAAGTGAAGTGTGCAAGATAACTTTTCCAGCCCACTATACAGCTGTGTTTGTGTTTTGCAGCAAAACCATGCAATGATTTTTCCTATTGTGCCATGCTTCTGCTGAGAAGGTTGTGAAAGAAGTTGTGGTGAGGCCAAGAACTGGTGTTGGGGCCACCCTTACCTTCAGGCTGCAACACCTGTTGCTTTTTTATTGGGACACCTGAGGCTACCTGGATGGGTCACTAGTGCCCTTTGTGGCTATTTCTCAGGAGGGAGTAAAAGCTAGTCTTCTGAAAGTTGTCTGGGCAGGTCGGCCTAGGTCTTGCTGGTGGCAAAAGTTGTGCAGTGGCAATTGGATATCTGCCTTAATTTAATTGTTTTAATTTCTCCAAATCTTTGTGGTTGCTAATACCATGATGGGAATGGACCCCATTACTAAGTCAAAGTACGATTAAAGTAAATTAAATTACTGTTGTTTTAATTTTTGATGTCAACCAGAAGTGCTCTTTGCAGCACCCGCAATGTGCACATTACACATGACTCCTTCTGCAATTCGTACAGGTTTACTTGGATAGGTAATGCCTTCTGTGTTCAGTGGACTACCACCAATGTGGTAATTCATGGGAATTGGGTCTTTCCTAAAGCGGATGACGACATATTTTTTGGTATTAAGCTTAAGGCCATAGTTCTGTCCCCAGTCATTGGTCTCGGTGAGGCCTGTCTGTAGGATGTCAACATCACTTAGAGAGTTAATAGCTCCTAACTTGGAATCATCTGCAAACTTTGTCAACCAGAGTCCCTTCATGTTGGCCTGAACTTCAGAGAAGTAGATACCAAGCAGGAGAGGATCCAGGACTGAACCATGTGGGACTCCATTCTAGTCCTTTTCAACTCAAGTTATTTCCTCCTCTTCTTGAGGTGCTAGAGCCCTAAGCAATTCCTAGAACTGTTGTGATTTCTCTCCAGTCATCTTCTATATCTTCAGCCTGGTCTCTGTTGACTGTGGAAGCCTTGTTTGACCACTGCTTGCACCTGATTGTGGCAACCAGTGTTTTTTTACTGTGTGCTTACTGTTTCACTGGGGATGCATTTACAATCACTGATTGTACCCCTTTGTCCTTTCCTTATTAAAAGAAAGTCCGATACTATCAAGCCATTTGCCAGACAGAAGTCTAGAGTGGCCTCTCCATCTGTATTCTTACTGCCCTACCCATGTGGACCCAGGCAGTCCTCATATCCTATTCTGTCTATCCTGATATGTGCATTCAGGTCAGCCATTATCAACACAAATTCCTGCTGTCCTGCTTTATAAAGCATGTCATTGCAAATAATACATTTCCTCTCATGCCAGCCTCTGTTTCTCAGCTTTCCTCTTGGGCAGCTGTTATTTGTGGTTCCCCTGATTTTCATCAAAATTATTTTTTCACATCTGTTCCAAGTGTTTTACAAGTCTATAAATAGGGCTCTTACAACTGTATAGATACGTTTATTATCAATTTGGGTAGATGTCAGTTTGCACTGCAAATTTTAGTTTCTTGTATTTTATTACATTAACTACAACATTGACTAATTATATAAAAAATACTTACATCTTTTTCAGTTTGTGGTAAGAAAAGCCTGAGTCAATTGGTTTTGCATGTTAATTATTCTATAATTGCTACAGTCATCCTTGGCTTTCTGTTAAATGTTTCTGATCTTGGACATACTTGGTTAAACAATGGGTGCCAGCAGAGGTGAAAATGGTCATATCTAACTTGATGAGGTGCTAAGTGCATTGGTTTCTGGCTTGCTATTGACTTTCATTTCATTGAATGAGACATTTAAACGCTGAGCTGTTAAAAATGTCTTATGCATTTAAATGTATTAACCAGTATAATCTATTCATGCATTCATTACAAAGTAGTAAAGTCAGATATTGTCTAGGTTCATCATGTGGACAGACAAGGCTTGGCTTAATTTTTTGGGGGAGGGTATGCTGTGGTATGAAATGTATGTTGCTCCCTGCAGAATTCTGCTTAGTTGTGGAACTCAGTCATAAGGGAAGATTGGACAAGGGGTTAGTGCAGCATTTCTTATAAAGTTAATAGTTTTTTTTAAAGAATTTTATTATTTCTGGTTGGTGACAATGGGATTATAAATGATTGTCACTGTTTGCTATAGGTGACTTGAATTTGGTAGTTAGTTTTGCAGATAATGGCAATATTCTGCTGGTTAAGCTGTTCTTTAAAGTCTGTGTAAGCCTGTTGGAGAAGGAGTTAACTTGGGGAGATGGCTGTTTGAAGAATTAATGGGACTTGTTTAGACTACACACTTGTACATTTCAGGTAAGTGAACATTTCTATGTTTGGGAGATTTAGATTTAAACTGCATGTTATTGATGACATCTCATGTTTGGTTTCATTACTGGAGAAATTTAAATGTGCAGTATGTAATGTACTTCTTGTTTCCATGTTGCATGGTCTGTATAGTGTAAAGCTTTGTATTATAGGTTTAATTCTTTACAGGCTGCTAGTTTTCCTGGACTATGAGTGCAATAATTTCACTGTGTGTTTGTGTTAATGAAGGAGTGTTATCTCCATTGCTAACTGGCTATTTTTCAACTGATTGCTTGGTGGTATGGTTTTCTAGGAGGTTTACCATGTTCTTTTTGCTTTGCTCTGCAGGGTTTAAGCCCTACTAAGAAGATAAATTAATTTCTTAAGGTTAGTGTGGCTTATTAGTTGTGTATTTTTATACAATATTTATTGTCTTTTCCTTTTGTGGATAGTGACAATAAGTTCAGAATTAGTTTTGTTGAGGGGTTGTGAAAACTGAGTTGTCACTTTACCTCCTGGTGCTGTATCTGAAAGTGATTATGACCATGTTTTATTGCTCAGATACTGGGTAGGTTTTCCTGCTGGCTCAAAGGAAACAATGGTGCACTTCACACAAGAACATGGTTGGCTCCAGTGAAACATTCTGGTACATGCTTACAAGCCTAGTGAAGGATGTTACAGGTTAGTTGAATGTTTTTATGTATGAGGTTATTTAAATTATCTTTCATTATTTATGTCAAGTCTTGAATTTGGAGTATATGTTGTAGGAAAAAATAAGTTTGAATGATGCACTCACTGCATAGTTGTGCCACGTTTGGTGCATAACTAGTAAGTTCATAGGTTTATACTTGACTAATGACCACCAGTGTCTTTACAAGTCCAAAATCAGGTATAACTTTTAAATATTACCCTAACTCAAGTTAGTAAGAGAACAACTGGGTTTTGAACATGGATTTCCTAAAGACTAGGTACCTGCTTATGCAGACCATTTTATCTAGCTAATTTCCTTTTTTGTGTTTGAAATAATTTATCCCATTTGCTATAGATTTCCATTACATGTCCCATGGTTGATAATTACATATTACCCATAATGAGAATGACTGGGATCATGCCATAGGTAATTTGAATTGGGCCATGCCTAGGATAAAGCATTGCATCTGTCCATCAGTACTGTATGGGGCAGTGTGTGTGTGTGTGTGTGTGTGTGTGTGTGTGTGTGTGTGTGTGTGTGTGTGTGTGTGTATGTATATATGTGTGTGTGTGTATATATATATATATATATATATATATATATATATATATATATCTGTTGCAAATATGCATGTGTGTGTGTGTGTGTACATGTGTATATTATATGTATACACATGCATGTAGGTGGTTAAAAATGGTCTTCGTGTGATCCAGCTGGGTATCCACCAGATAACATAAAGGTTTACACCTAACATCTTAAGTTTGTCAAACAATGCTTGAGTGGGGTATTGTGTCAAATGCCTTGGCCAGGTCAAGGTAGGCAGTGTGAAACATTTTGCCCTCATCCATTGTTTTGGTGACCTTCTCAAAGAAGTCCACCAGGTTGAGTAAGCAAGAGATGCACTAGATGAAACCCACCTGCGTTAGGTCTAGTGTCTGGAGGTTTCCTGTGTCATTACTGATCATTTCCATGGATTTGCATACGAGACTAGTGAGATTATGGGGCTATAGTTTTGAGGGTCTGTAGATGGCCCACCTTTGGATAGAGGGATGACTATTGCTGCTCAGCATTCATTAGGCATGAAGCCTTTTTTGTGGCTACATTTTAAATAACAATCCAGAGGGCCTGATACATCATGTTTCATGGCTGGGCCCATCAATGCATTGTTCTTGGTCTTACAGCGGACATTGAAGACCTGTTCCTAGTGATAGCAGGGCGGTTATATTTGATATTTTTTCGAAGGAGATTGAGAAGGAGAGAGGGCCAAAATTAGACCTGAATTTGTCTGCCAATAGTTTTTTATATATTCTGGCTCAGTATATGTGGCTGCATTAACAATGAGCTCTGCACACATTTGTGTATTGCCTTTCAGGTTACCGATAAAGCTACAGTATGTCTTGTGCTTGTCCTTGGTCTGGGAGGCCAAATTTACCTCAAATTTGGCTTTGGTAGACATTATTTTTACACTGAGTAGTTTAAGTTGAGAGTGCTTTTATCCAGCTGGGTGGTACACTTCTTAATTTTTGCCATGATTTTCTTCCTTCTGTTATAGAGCATTCCAATGTTGTGATTCCACCACAGTGGCTTTTATTTTTACGTTACTTCTGTACTTATACTTGGTGGGTACAGCTTCCTCTATGCAGCTATTAGCATACCTGTATAATGTTTCTGTGAACAGTTGTCCAGAGGCAGCAGAGTTCTCAGTGTTTGTGGGGGCTTGAAATGTTGTCACATTATCAGGTAACAGCATGTATGGGCATGTGAGCCTTAGAAGAGTGCCTGAACATTCTAGGATTAGCTGAGTTTCTGGGTTATATTTTTACTTCAAAGGAGACCATCTTGTGGTTTGACCACTCCACAGATGACATTACACTAAGTGATTTGCAGCATTCTCCCATATTAGTGAGGACAAGATCCGGTGTGTTTGTGCCCCTGGTCGGCATAATCATAGGAGATCATAAGCGATTACTAGTCTATTGCCCCGGAGGTAATTTCTGACCTAGCCATTTAAACCCAATGTAATAGTATAGTGAGGCTATGATCTTGTTAGATATGGATGCCTTGCCCTTACTTATAAGTTGTACAATGTAGAAGAGCTTTCTCACCACCATGACACATAGGTTTATAGATTAGTAGCATGGTTCGGTTCTCGGCTGGAACGAATTTCTAGTGAACTGTAAAGACATGCAGGTAGGTGTGTGAGTTTGTGTGTGTGCCTTCTCTGAAGGTTTGGTGCCGGGGGTTCTATTCCAATGACATGGCGATTGTGGATGTTTTTGTGTTTGTTTGTGTAGAGAGCAATGCTTTTGAGGCCATTCACAGTCACTACAACTTCCATTGCACTTCTTTGGCAAGCCTGCTGATGTCATTCACATTGAAATACACCTTTGGGGAAAGAGTAGCCCAGTAATCTCTGTGGCGCATGCTATAACTGCGTAATGCTGTAGTGTGATGTACTAGTTAGGTAGGAGTTCCAGTCCCAGACATAGCAACTGTGAGACGTGTGTGTGTGTGTGTGTGTGTGTGTGTGTGTGTGTGTGTGTGTGTGTGTGTGTGTGTGTGGGTGGGTGTGGGTGTGGGTGTGATTCGTATCCTCTGTGGAGGTGGCTGTGAGTGTGTAACAACTGTACTCATTGTGGATGGGGTTTTGTTTTGAGTTGAAATTCCTTTCTTGGAAAACAGCCTTCCTTCTAGCCATCACTTCAGCAAGAAGAGTGTCTGAATTACAAGCCCTCATGGCAGTGGAACCCTTCATTATCTTCCATGCAGACAGGATTTCCCTCAGGACTAATCCCTCCTTTATGCCCAAGGTGGTGTCTTCTCTGGCCCTAAATCAGTCCATTCATTTGCCTACTTTTTTCCTGATCCAGAAAACAAAGGGGAACGAATACTGCACTCTCTGGATGTGCACAGGCAACTTAGATTCAATTTGGACAGGGCTAAGCCTATCAAAAAATCTGAGCAGCTACTAGTTAGCTTTGCTGCAGTGGCCGAGGGGAAGGCCATTTCAAAGCAAAATTTCCCAAACAATGCCCATTGCATTCATTTCTGCTACAAGCATCATGGAAAATGTACCCCACAGGGGATAAGATCACATTCCACCAGGGCTGCATCTACCTCTGCCAATTTCACAGAGGGGTCCCTACCAGGGACATCCTAGAAGCTGCCACCAGGAGCTCTGTACATACCTTCACCAAGCGTTACCACTTGCCTATCTTTCTAAATCCAGAGCTGGATTTGCCACTGCAGTCTTGCAGGGATTAATAGGTGGCCCTAATGCTCTTTAACTTCCTCCTCCCTTTTTTAGCTTTGGGAATCAACCCAAATGTGATGACTGCAACAGTGAAACATGAAGAACATAGTACAGTTGTGTACAGTTACCATAAATGTAGATGTTCAAGTGTATTTACTGTTGCAGTCCTGGTTACCCTTCCTCCAGCCCCCTGACTTCTCTTGGCTCTACCTCTGGGTATGGGACTTGCAACAGTTGGTATTGTATTGTATTGCAGGGCAGATGTGTTTTGCTGTGGGGAGGGGTGATATCAATACTTACAAAACGTATTTAGCTTGTGCCCCCTCAGCCCCAATAACAGTGACTTTGATCATATATGTATTTATGTTCTCTTTTATATTATAGATATATATCTGTATATAATACAGGTAATATATATATATATATACACACACACACGCACACACACACACACACACACACACACACACACACACACACACACACACACATATATGTAGACATAGATATCTATAGATGTATGTATATGTGTGTATATATATATATATATATATATATATATATATATATATATATATATATGAGAGAGAGAGATATATGTAGACATACATATCTACAGATGTATGCATATGTGTGTGTGTGTATAGATATATATATATATATATATATATATATATTTAGATATATATGGGCAGTGATTAAGGCACTTTTAAGCAGTTGTAAGAGGGTTTGCATGTAGGTAAGCACTGCTAACATCTGGTTACAGTTTCTTATACTGATGTAGCTTCTCAGTTGCTTAACCTGTGTAGGCATTGCTTACCCCCGTGCAAACAGGCTTAAACCCACTTACTGCTGCTTAAAAGTGCTTACTTCCGCTTACCCCCATGCTAATTTCTTTAAAAGAAATGAAAATGGGTTGATAGGATAGTGGTGAAAAAGGGTTGCAAAGAGAGAAAGACAGTAGGTAAAATAGCTAGGGATGTGCTGGATGGGTTTAGGGAAGTTTCATAGCTGCCCATTTCTTTTACAGCAACAGCTGTGCATATACACTGAATTTGGAGATAGATTTGGACACTCAAACCCCTGAGCGAGGACTGAGGACAACAATAATATGTTGTGAAGCCAATTAGACCAGATTACAATTAGACCAGATTACATGCATCCAGTGGATACGTGTGCGAAATGGACAGCTATGTATAGGGTGAGATTTTTTTTTTTTTTGGGAACAGATTGCCCTTTTTCTTTTCCGGTGAGAGTGAGATGTTGGGGTGGGATAGTAGGTG
Source organism: Protopterus annectens (assembly GCF_019279795.1). NCBI lineage: Eukaryota > Metazoa > Chordata > Ceratodontiformes > Protopteridae > Protopterus > Protopterus annectens. Next base: position 723,664,014 of record NC_056735.1, on the reverse strand, counting down.
TATTTGGGGAGGTAGGTTGGGTAGGATAACAGACAAGAGAGACAAGGCAGCATACAGGGGTGGCATATGATATGTGGGGGGTAAACACCTTGATGGGGAGGGTGTTTGGAAATCGGAAGCCCATGAGCCCCATAGTGGATACAGTGGGACTGAGGACCCCACCCATGGGCAGTCACCACTGCAAGTTCACATCCCCGAAGGTGGCTGTGGTGGGGGCTGAGTAGGAGAACCAGGCTGAACCTCTAGTTGCGACATGCGGCCCTCAAGCTGGCGTAGCAGATCTCCAAACTCCCGGCGTTGCTACGCTATTCACCACACCATGGACCTGGCGACGGGTGACAGTGTCCTGTCCACGCCCACTCCCAGGTGGGGGTGAGCCCCATCCCCTGAGGCAGTTCCACCCAAAGGTGGTGCAGGACCAGCAGACGAGGAGGTCCCGAATGGAACCCAGACATGCTGATGCATAGTGCCACGGCCAGCTGAGGTGGGACAGGTGGGTCTGCTGGGACCGGCCTTCCCAAACATGCTATGGTGTTCAAATTTACAACATATGTGGGTAAGTAATAGTCAACACATTCCAGGATTAGGTATAACAGCATGCATAGATATTCCCATTAACTTGAAAGACCAGATATGGAACAGTTGCATAGCAAACAGATCACATGCATATATGGAACCGGGATCTGTACAGATGCTTGTCTGCATCTTTCACCGAATCCCAAATTGGTGAGCATACTTGCGCGAAAGTGCTGTTCACCGAAGCAGCAGTTTCGCGTAAGTATGTTTGTTGTTCCGGTCATGCTACGGTGTGGTAAGGTAAAATCCCCTTTTCCCCATTTTAGTGCGACCTTGGAGTGAGAATATTAAAGTGGGGTGGGGGGTGCAGGGGGGCTTGCACCACTGCATTCAAGTAGATTTTGTGTTTTTTTTTTTTAACATACTTTAACAAAAGCGCTTTTTTGATGAAAGCGCTTTCATTAGTGTGTTCGGTGGTAATGGATTCGGGCTTTTGATCTTTCGATCAAAAGTCCTAGATCCATGGAACCACAGTGGCCTTTACAACAGCATGCAGGTACATTGATGGCAGCATGCCACCAATGTGGGTGTATTTCATCATGGCACATGCATAGGAACAAATTTAAGTATTTATCAAACAATAGGACATATGTCCCAACAATAGATTTAATGGAGCACATACAGATTGAGTTGTGTATTTAGTTTATTGCTGCAGATATGGTGTGGGGGAGAAAGATGTCAATTAACAACTAGTATATTCCTGTAGTTCTCCTTACTTTCCTAGTCAGTGCTGTGATCTGTACCTTACAGGTTTTAGTATACTACCCTATGGCCTTACTTTGGACAGTTGTATGGATGTATACAATTATATACATGCAATTAGTTTTACCTACAGTATACACCTCTTACCTGGTGTACCTGTGGAGGTATTGTATGTTAACACTACTGTTTATACACATATTCCCAGATTCCAGGTTGATGTTATGCACATACCTGTCCATCTCTTATTGCACACACTCTGGGCATGTCTTGACAACATGCAGGTGAACAGGGACATATTTTGACTATTGCCCTCTTAAACCTTTGGTGATTTGTATGACAGGTTTGTTTTCATTGACATTTTCCAAATATGTGCACGCCTGACAGTCAGTTATATGACATGAAATGTTGCCTACATGTCGAAGATTAGCACACTGATATGCCAGGGGGACAGGGTAACAGCAGGCAGATATGGGCCAATTTATTGGACATTCTGGACAATTCTGTACATTTGTGGGGTATGATTCTGTATACCACTTATTACCACTCGCAGGATTCGAACCATGGCTGTCTCTGCTAAAAATAAAACAGTCTCCATCACAGTTGAGTGTGCTATATAGATATTGATGTGTATCTCTTTGATTTCTGTCTATAAGTCTTATGTGGTTTTACAATCTGAACTTGTAATTACTACACTGTTATACAGGATTTCTTAGACAGTTTTATTATGTAGCACAGTGTAGGTCACAGTGATGAGTAATACCTTATTATTCAGAGCAACTGCAACACTAACAATGCCATACAATACCAGAGTAAACAGTACCAGTACAGGATATCAATCTTTTATTTCTAGGCACAGTTTTCGTATCATACTGACCTGTGGGGGCAATGTTTGTTAGCAATACCTGAATGTTGCCACACATATTACCAGATGCCACATTAGTATTATGCACATACGTCTCACCGTGTTACTGCACACACTCTGGTCACAGCTTCACAACACTGGAATAGAGATGGGACATACTTGGCTTATTACTCTCATAACATTTTGTGGGGTTGCTAGAGTGACAGGTTTGTTCTTATAGATGTCTGACAATCAGTTGTATTTCTTATTTGCTGCCTAACAAAGTCCAAGAAACAGGTGTAGAATAGCTAGACATACTGGTGAACCAACACAAGATTAAATCCAGTAACAAAAGGCACAGCACGACCATCCATATAAAAAAGGGTTTATTACATCAAGCTTTCGATTTGAAATTCTCTTTCTTGAAAAAGAGATGTTCTTCATTCCACATTGCTGCAGTCCTAACTATTGGGTAGTCCGCTGTCCAGTCGGCCCGAATACCAAAGTATATGGCTGACGTCGGTCAGGGCGCATTAGACTGACGTCAGTACGTCAGGGTACTAATGCGCATGACCGACGTCATATCCTCAGTCTTTTTTGCCGCATGGTCCAATGCAGAAGCAATTTTGCGAGTGCAGGTTGGCGTTCTGAAAGTTTCTGAAGTCAGAGTTTCAGACCGAATCAAAGTTGGCTAAGTACCCCGTTGGGGATTATTTTGGTTTTTTCTTGCCTCAGTATTTAACGGATGTCAGAAAAAGTAAATAACTGTATTTCTTGGGAAACAGATACCTCATAGGGATTACCATACTTTGTGTATACCTTGTTTAGGGCCTGAGCGGCGTTGTTGGATGCGCTCTTGTTCTAGATTCAACAAATGCACTATTAAGAGAAGGTTAGACTCTGCCAGGTTAGTGTTTGGGAAGCGTTGTAATTATAAAATGCCGTCGGATGCTCCGGCGCCTTCGCCAAAAAGCAAGGACAAAGCAGCTAAGCCTTGGGAAGAACCGACAGTCCCAGACGCCGGTTCTTTGAAGGCTCAGTGGAGCCGGAGGTTCTGCCAGGTGTTTCTTTGGAGTCTCAGGGAGAGACTTTACTGTTACAGGATGTATCCTCTCAGGAAGTAGGCCAGGCTGAGGGGCTTCTCAGGTGGCTGTTCTTCCCTCTCTCTAAGGTGGTTAGAGCCCCTTCTGTTTCCAAGACCTCTTTGAGAGGCAGGCCAAGTTTAGCTTCAGTGGGGGTTTCTCCTAGTGCTTCAGGGTCTTTGCCTAAGAAACATATGCTTAAAATGGCAGAGGATTTGATTACTATGATAAGAGGTTCTATGCCCCCTGCTGATAAGAGGCCTAGGGTGGAACCTGAGTTTGAGAGTTTTGAGCAATGTTCGAGGCTTCTGAGTCTTCGGCTGAAGACTTGCAGGAGTATCCTCCCTTATTCTGATTCTGATGTGGATGATTCTACTCCTTCGGCTTCTCCTCCTGAGGATTTTTCTTTTTCAGAGACTCTGCATTCCATGAGGGAGCATTTTAAATGGGAAGGTCAAGATTTCTCTGATTCCAGGAAGAGGCTTAGGGAATTCTTGTTTTTACCCCAGCATAGGCCTTTAGCTATACCTCCTGTTCTGAATGTTGTGGAAGATGTTTTTGCAGAAGCTTCCCTGAATCCTGATTCTTTGCCTCCTGCCCCAGTTAAACCGGATAGGTATTATAGGGTGCCTGAGGCTCATAAGTATCTTTTTAAGAGCCCTAGGGCAGACCCGGAAACTGTCTCTCAGGGGCCTAAGGGTGTGAAGGCCTCAGTTGTTAAAAATCCTGTCCCTCCTGATAAAGAGGCAAGGGCTTTGGATAGATGGGGAAAGAAAGTGTATACTTCTTCCACTTTAGCCATGAGGGCGTTGAATTGTCAGTTTCACATGTTAAAATATCAGAATTATCTCCTTTCACAATTGAAATCTAAGGTGGATGCTCTGGAAGGTATTGAGTGTAAAGAGTTGCAGGATTTAGTTCATGTGTCTGAACAGGTGGGTAAACATTCCTTGCAGTGTGGTTTTGATGCTGTGCAGGCCTCCTCGAGGGTGGCTGCCACTGGTTCTGTTCTTCGAGACACGCCTGGTTGAGAGATCAGAATTTAGCTGAGCATGTCAAACAAGGATTTTGGATGCTCCTTACAGTCTGATGTGTTGTTTGGTTGCCTGTGGAAGCAGTTTTAAAGAAAATGGAGGACAAGGCTAAGTCTATGCAAACTGTTAAGGATTTTTGCAGGTGCAACCTCCAGTTTAGTAGAAATTGGCCTACTAAGGGATGGACTTATCCTGCTTATGATCCCCAGTCTAGGGGTAGGTCTAGACGTGGTAGGGCAGAGCTCAGGTTCTTTAGGCCTAGGACAGGAGTTCCCCTGCTCAGACTTCTGGTGAGGGCAGGGGTCAGTCCTTCGTAAGCAAAACCCAATGACTGCCTTTTCTGCTGCCAGTTACTTCTCGCCTGGCAGCACCTTTGGAGGAAGGTTGTCTCTTTTCAAAGAAAATTGGGATTTAATTACCCAAGACAGATGGGTACTGGATATCATTCACAACGGTTACAGGTTTTATTTCCATACCTTGCCTCCTTTCAAAGGCATGCCAGACATTCCTCCTCTTCAAAGAACAGAGGCTCACAAGCAAATTTCTTTGTTGCTTCAAATAGGGGCCATTCAGCCAGTTCCTGTGCCAGAAAGGGGCCTAGGATTTTATTCTCGCCTGTTCCTAGTACCAAAGAAGGGGAACACGTGGAGACCAATTCTGGATTTATCTATCCTCAACACTTATCTGGACATTCCCAAGTTCAAAATGTTGACGTTACAACAGCTTTTACCTCTGCTGGGCAAAGATCATTGGATGGTAACTTTAGATCTCAAGGAAGCTTACCTTCATGTGCCTATAAGACTAAGTTGCAGGAAGTATCTGCCGAGCTGGAAATTCTCATTATCAGTTCTCTGCATTGCCCTTTGGCTTATCTACTGCGCCCAGAGTATTCACGAAGGTTCTGGCTCCAGTGATAGCTTACTTCAGGCTAAAAGGAATTCAAATATATCCTTACTTGGACGACTGCCTGATTCTGGCTCAAGAAAAGGAAGACCTTCTACAGCATTTGGAATATGTCATAGCAGTGCTAAGATGCCTGGGGTATTCTGTGAACGAAATAAAGTCCAGTCTAGTACCCTCTCAAGACATGTGCTTTCTGGGTGTGAGACTGAATACAGCAGCCCAGATGGCCTTTTTAACCCCGGACAAACAAAAGAATCTTTCCAGTTACTTCCATCAACTATCTCTTCAGTCCGGGCTGACTGCAAGGACAGTCCTTCAAGCCTTAGGGTTCATGGCATCTTGTATTCTGGTGCTTCCCAATGCCAAACTGCATATGAGGAAGCTACAATGGTATCTCAAAATGTATGGACACAGCACTGCCAGGATTTGGACACTGTCATTCAAATAATACCTTGCATTCAAAAGGAATTTTTGTGGTGGGCTCAGGAATGTCACCTAAACAAGGGACTCTCTGTGACCCGGCCAGAGGCGAGTCAGATTCTAACGACAGATGCCTCAGACATTGCTTGGGGAGCTCATCTAAATGGAAAGTGGATACAAGACAAGTGGCCTGCCAGACTACAGCATCTACATATCAACATGAAAGAGATGTTAGCAGTCCAGTTTGCATTAATGGCTTTCAAGGAATTACTTCTTCCAGGGCAGGTGTTGATTCTAACAGACAACACAACTGTCATGTGGTACATCAACAAACAAGGGGGAACACATTCTTACCCATTGTGCAGGCAAGCAATGATTTTATGGGAGATTGCGCTCAGCTTGCAACTGACTATTCAGGCAAGGTTTCTGCCAGGAGCACAGAACTCCTTAGCAGATGTGTTAAGCAGACAAATCATGGATCCCCACGAGTGGAAACTGGATCTTCATGTATTTCAAAATTGACAGTGTCATGGGGAACTCCAGACATAGATCTGTTCGCTTCTCCACTAAACCATCAGCTGCCAAGATTTTGCACAAAGATTTCATCACACAGCTTGGAAAGTGGATGCTCTTTCTTTCAGTTGGAAAAATCTTCATGTGTATGCGTTTCCACCTCTGCCTCTTCTTCCAAAGGTGCTTCTAAAGGTCAGACAAGACAAGCCAAGGATGATTTTAATAGCTCCAGATTGGCCTCGGCAGCACTGGTACCCATTACTGAGGAGTCTAGTAAAGAAGTCTCCATGGCCTTTACCCTTGATTCCACACCTGTTGTCTCAGAGGGACGGTCACCTGCTCAATGTCAAGCTGCACTCTCTTCATCTAACAGCTTGGCATATTCTGTTTGAAAACAGCAGGTCTCAACTTCCTCAACAAGTTTTAAATGTGATTATGGAAGCCAGAAGACCTAGTACAAGGAAAGTGTACGCAGAAAAATGGAAGAGATTTTTATTTTGGAGTGCAGCAAAGGATTTGGAGATTTCTGAGCCTAATTTGAGTGTGGCTCTTCAATATCTTACTGAGTTATTGGACAAAGGTTTGTCTTTCTCTTCCATTAAGATTCATGCTGCAGCAATTTCAGCTCACTATGATTGTGACCCACCATTGTTTTCGCATCCTTTGTTCAAGCAATTTCTTAGAGGGGCAAAGAATATAAGACCCCCATGTAGAGCTCCTACTCCTGCTTGGGATCTCAATTTTGTGTTGGAGAAACTTACTCTACAACCTTTGAGCCTGCGGCTACTGCTGAATTGAAATACTTGTCATGGAAGACTGCTTTTTGTTGGCCATTACTTCTGCAAGAAGGGTTTCTGAGTTGCAGGCCCTTATGGCAGTGGAGCCTTTTTTGATTTTTCATAAGGATAGGGTATCTTTACGTACTAATCCTTCCTTTATGCCTAAGGTGGTTTCTAGTGTGGCTTTAAACCAAACTATTCATTTGCCTACTTTTATGCAGATCCTCAAAATAAAGGGGAAAAGATTTTGCACACTTTAGATGTACACAGGCAATTGCGTTATTATTTGAGCAGGACTAAGGATTTTAGGCAGTCTCAGCAGTTGTTTGTTTCTTTTGCTTTGGGTTCACAGGCAGGCCTGTGTCAAAACAAACTATTTCTAGGTGGATTGGGTGTTGCATTGCATTTTGTTATTCCCATCATGGCAAGGAGATTCCAGCTGGGATTAGGCCTCATTCCACTAGGGCTACTGCCACTTCTACAGCATTTCTAAGGGGGGTGGCAACTAAGGATATTTTGGAGGCAGCTACTTGGAGTTCAGTGCATACTTTCTCTAAGCATTATCACCTTCCTCTCTACTCTAAGTCTAGGGCTGGTTTTGCCACTGCTATTTTGCAAGGCATGTTGTCAGTTCCTGCTTCCTTATGATTTGCCAGCCTCCCTTACCTCTGCTTTGGGATTCTACCCAATAGTTAGGACTGCAGCAATGTGGAATGAAGAACATAGTACAGTTTTGTACCTACCATAAATGTAGATGTTCGAGGATCCACATTGCTGCAGTCCAATTTACCCTCCCTCCTTCCCCTCTGTGTTTAGGGGTGGTTGTGTAGGTGAGGTTATGTTCAGCTAATTTTGTATATATTGTACATATTTTTGGTGCAGGTATGTTTGGTGTTTTTGGATTTTGGGCCTTATCTTTTCAGGGGCTTCTGACATCTGGGGCAAGAAAAGACTGAGGATATGACGTCGGTCATGTGCATTAGTACCCTGACGTATTGACGTCAGTCTAATGCGCCCTGACCGACGTCAGCCATATACTTTGGTATTCGGGCCGACTGGACAGCGGACTACCCAATAGTTAGGACTGCAGCAATGTGGATCCTCGAACATCTACATTTATGGTAGGTACAAAACTGTACTTTTCAACTCGAAAGCTTGATGTAATAAACCCTGTTTTATTTGCTGTCTAAACGTCTGGGATCATCCCACTGATTTGACAGGGGGGAACAGGGTGACAGGCAGCAGATATAGGCCAATTTACTGGACATTCTGGACATATCTGTACAGTTGTGGGATATGATTCTGCATACAGCCTACTACCACTCCCAGGATTTGAACCATGGCTGTGTGTGCTAAAACTACAACAGTTCACGTCTCAGTTGAGTGTGCTATTTGGAATATGTTGCCTGTCTTTTCACTGTTTTCTGTATAAGTTTCTCTCAGTTGTACTATGTGACCTCGTGTGATTACAACAGTCATATACAGACATTGCTACACATTTTAATTATGTAGCACAGTGTGGGTAACAGTGCTTAATACAACAGTACTATTAAGAGATTGCAACTCTACATTACCATATGATACCAGAGTAAACACATGCAGTCCAGCAGTTAGACCTTTATTGTCAGGCTATTATGCTTTTATTTACATACAACCTATATGAGACTGTACCTGCCATATTCTTTGGTGTATGCAGTACGTGCCTTAAACAATACAGGTTTATACAGGCAATTAACTTACTACTACGTTTAGATTTATTTCCTATGACAGTACATGCAAGAGTATTACTAACCTCCTTCGCATCGCAGCTGCTGCAATCTACAGGCATGGGCTTCCTGGTTCACAGCCGACTCAACTGCCACTGCGAAAGACATAAGAGGAATATTTAGCCACACCTATCCATAATATACATGAACTGGCAATTATTAAACAGGTAGTGGCCTGATACTTACACATGGCTGGCACATCCCCCGTCCTGCTAGACGCTTGGATTCACTGAAGCAACAGATCCCCCTTTCTTCACTTCAGGTCAGCATAGTGATGCCTGACCTGCTCACCAGTTCGGGCTATGCCAGTGGCACTGGTGAGAGCATGAGCGAGATGGTCCCAGGCTTCCTCTTTCTATTGGTAACCCTGGTACTGGTCCTGCAGCAGTCTCTGGTCATGTTATTTCACAAGGAGTCCTGCCATGACTCTGGACTCCTGGATGCCCCAGTGCTGTGCGTGAAAGCGCCCACCCTCTCCCATACCAGTCATCATAGTGCCTACAGGAGGAAGCCGCAACCAGTTATGAGATGTATTCCCACCTATTGGGTTTAAATAGGGCCAATTTCTGGCATTTTGCTGTGATTGGACAGTTTTAAAAATGAGAAACTATGGGGAAACATGCTTACCTGAGGTTGGCATTGCTTAATGGGGTATACCAATGGGCAAAATGAGTTAGCTGGCCTACACATTGCTTACACCTAGTAAGCTGGGCTGAGCAATGCTTAGTGTTGCTTAATTTTTAATTTGCATACTATTTGCTTTTTGGCATTGATTTATTATTCATTACATGTTATATATGTGTTTGGTATCCATGATTCATGTATATGTACACTGTATGGGGTCCTTGTGTTTATTAGGGGATTTCAACACTTTATTACAATGACATCTCACATCTGGGCTCAATGCAGTACTCCAGTTCACATATTTATATTATGTAGTAGGTTATACAACATAAAACTGTATATAGATTCATTTCACATGTTCAGTTTGATTTTCCTATAGTGAGGATCTGTTTGGTGATAGCTCAATCCTATGTACTGCTGTGATGGCTTAGTGGTTAACTGCTGTGACTATAGTGTGCAGGGTCCTGGGTTCAAGATCTGCAAAGGCTGTTTATTTTGTTTCTGGCCAGAACAGCAGCTGTTGCATAAGGAGTGATTAAGGCACTTTTAAGCAATTGTAAGTGGGTTTGCGCAATGGTAAACACTGCTAACCTCTGGTTAAATATGCTTACAGAGAGTTAGCTTTAATATTGCTTAACCTGTGTGTGCATTGCTTACCCCCACACAGACAGACTTAAACCTGCTTACCACTGCTTAAATATGCTTACTCTTGCTTAATAGTGCTTACTCCCGCTTTCCACCACACTAATTTAGACAGTACTGTGAAATGTTTTTTTTGGAAGGTGGTGGATTTGGAAACTCTATGGATTTATCATTCATTACACGTTGTACCATCAATTTGTATCCCTGATTCATGTGTACATATACTGTATGGGGCACTTGCAATTATCTGTGGATTTTACAACATTATGAGAATGACACCTGACATCTTCATTTAATGCAGTACTCCATTTCACAAATATATGTTATTTAGTAGGTTATGCAACAAAAAATATTGTTCATAAAGTGATTTGACATGGAAAATGGAATGTAATGGTGTGGGACTCGAACCGGGAATGACTGCTCACAAGGCAAATGCTTTGCCCACTACACTATTGCAGTACTGCTTCATGTGCATATATCTTGATTGTTATCCTAGTGTGTCATTTAAGCTGCAATAAACATAGTTAAGCAATGGGCAAACCCACGCACCTACAGTTAAATTTTCTCTGTTTCATTAAAAAAAGAAGCTTGTTTATATTTTATATATTAACTATTGCTCTTATAAACTTTGGGGGATGTTGCTGGGGGTATGTGAACACCTATGAGTGGTCTCACTCATTCTTATTCCTAAACTGCTGTTCTTGATTGCAGGAGCATGTATATTCTGTGAGCTGTGCTCTCAGACACACCCCCTGCACTCGTACATGCTCCATGTCCGTTTAGGAGCTCAGGCAGCATGCATTCATTAATATGCTTGGCGCGCTGCCATCCTGCTCCTAAACGTCCACTTCTGTGCAGGGCTAAGCTAGTCCTGTGCAGAAATATAGTGAATCCGGGGGCTAGTCTTCTCAATTCTGATGATACATTATGCAAATAACTTTTCCATTGTTTTTCCACAAAAAATAAAGTAAAGTTATGAGTCTTTGTGACTCTGCATCTGTCCGGTTCCCCTATCCCTTAAATATGAGTTGAACAAGTTCATGTCTCCAATCTTAAGTTATGGGTCTCTGCGATTCTGGGTTTGTCCTCTTACCCTGTCCTTAAATATGCGTTGAGCCAGGGCATCTTCAATCTTAAGTTATGGGTGTCTGTGATGCTGGGTTTGTCCTGTTCCCTGTCCCTTCAATATGCATTGAACAAGTGCATGTCTCCAAGCTTACGTTATGGGTGTCTGCAACTCTGGGCTTCTCCTATTACCCTCTCCCCTAAACATGGGTTGAACAAGTGCACGTCTTCAATCTTAAGTTATGAGTCTCTGTGACTCTGGGTTTGTGCTGTTCGAATGTCCCTTAAATATGGGTTGCACATGTGCACGTTTCCAATCTTAAGTTATGGGTATCTGTGACTCTGTGTCTGCCCTGTTTTAAGTTATGGGTATCTGTGACTCTGTGTCTGCCCTGTTCCCCTATCCCTTAAATATGGGTTGCACACGTGCACATCTTCAATCTTATGGGTATCTGTGACTCTGGATATGTCCTGATCCCCTGTCCCTTAAATATGGGTTGCACACGTGCACGTCTCCAATCTTAAGTTATGGGTACCTGTGACTCTGGATCTGTCCTGGTCCCCTATTCCTTAAATATGGGTTGCACACATGCACATCTCCATTCTTGAGGAATCTCCTCATACTTTAATGACTTGATGAATAACAAATACAATGATACTGTAATTTCATGCCAAAGTGTTCTCAGGTCATTGTTTCTGATTGTATTTCATCCCTGTACTTTGTGTCTAATGTGCGTATTTATTTTTCAATGTGAAATTTAATTTAATTTCAGCATCAAAGTTAACGTGATATTATTAGCAACATTTCTCTCCACCTTTGTGCAACTAAAACTGTTCTGAATAACATTTTGTAAATGTATTTAATGTATTTATTTGTTGTGTTGGAGAATATATTTTACATTCTACACAATTTGTTAGTTTGTACGTTTTCAGTCATGCCGCATCATGTGTGTGTGTGTGTGTGTGTGTGTGTGTGTGTGTGTGTGTGTGTGTGTGTGTGTGTGTATACATATATAGATGGATATACTGTAGATGTATATAATTTTCTATTAGAGGTTCATAGGATCATATGATGATACTAGGCTATTGGCCCAGATGCATAATAAGTCTAGCTAAGAATTTCACCCATGTTCTCTCAAAGTCAACACCTGTTTCCCCTGTCCAGCAGGGACACAGTTGGGATCCCAGGGGTATATTTTCTGTTTCCCATCCAGTCATCCAGGTTCCTTTTAAAGAGGGATAGAGAGGTACTCTGCTTAACATTGAGTGGGAGTCTATTCCACAGATGGGGGGGGGTCTTTGGGACACAAATCTATCCCACCAACAAACAAGTTCTGTTAATGTTACAGACCAGGTTAAGGCCTTGCTTTTGGGTTGCATGAGTGGAGTTTGTCTTATGGGTATGCAGGAACTCCATCAAGGCTGGGTCTGAAATGGCCTTCTATGCCAGACACAGGTCACCTCTGAGCAGTCTGTATGAGACTGAGTAGAGGGACAGGGGTTTTAGCCTATCTGTATAGGATAGGTGATTGAGACCCTGGATTTTCCTGGTCAGGAACCTCTGTTGTTTCTCAAACTGCTGCATGTGCTTGTCAAGGTACATGCCAAAGGGGGCATTGTACTCGATAATGGGTCTGATAAGGGAGGAGTACAGGGATGTTTTGACAAAATTGTTCCTGGATGAAACACCCTTATTTATGAGGTGAGCCATATAGAAAGCCTTCCGTACAACAGAGGCAATGTCATGGTCAAAAGTCAGGTTGCTATCAACCTGTGTGCCTAAGTCCTTCACAACTGATTGCATGCTTAATACATTGTTATTAATGTGATAATTAGTAGGGATGACATTTTCTGCAAAGAGGATAATGATGCATTTCTTGGCATTCAGTTTGAGGCCATACGTCTGACAGCAGTCATTAGTTTGGGTAAGGCCCTCTTGGAGGATGTTCACATCACTAGGGGAATTTAAGACAATACCCAGCTTGCAGTCTTCTGCAAACCTGGTCAGCCACAGACCACTGGTTTTGGCTTGCACCTCAGAAAAGTATATCCCAATCAGTAGAGGCCCCAAGACCGATCCTTGGGGTACACCGCTCGTTACCGGTCTACTAGAGGTGGCTTCCCCTACTTTGACTGAGTGGGTTCTATCAGTGAGCCAGTTAGCTACCCATCTGGTAACATACAGGTTGATGACTAGCTGGGAGAGTTTATCTGTTATGCCTAAGTGGGGAATAGTGTCAAAGGCTTTGGCGAGGTCAACATAGGTGCTGTGCACTGTCTTCCCCTCATCCATGTCTTTGGTGACTGTTTCAAAGAAGTTGACCAAGTTTAACAGGCATGATCTCCCTTTGACAAAATAAAACTGTGTGGGGTCAAGCTTTTGGAAGTTGCCAATGTCCTTGTTTATAAGGTCCATGATGATGCGTTCCATGGCCTTGCAGATCAGGCTAATTAGGCTGATGGGCCTATAATTGCCTGGGTCAGTGGAAGCTCCACCTTTGTGTAGAGGGATGACTGTGGCTAGCCTCCATTCAGCTGGGATGAAGCTGGTGCTCAGGTTTGGTTGAATAGGGTGTCTAATGGAGCTGAGAGCTCATGCCTGAGTTCATGCAGGATGCAGCCAGGGATGTTATCAGGTCCCATGGAGACAATACTTTTTGCCTTTGAGAGGGCAGGTGCTGGGGGTGTCCTGGTTTACTGATGGGGGACAGGGGGGTGAAGTTTTCACTGAACCTGCCTGCCAGCAGGTTGGCTAGATCTGTGGCTTTTGTGTATTATGCGCAATGTCTTTATCTAAATTTTTTTCCAAAATGTTCTGGATCTTGTCTCACATTGTTTGTCTGTCCAGTTTTATTAGTTTGGTCTTCGAAGTTATAGCTATAGTTTGCTCTCACTTCATTTCTTTTTATCTTTATCTGTCATCGTGCTTGAATTCCACTTCTGCATTTTGCCAAACTGTTTGACTTTCCTTCAGAAAATGGTATAATACTTTATTGTATTTTCCGTTTTCTGTTTCTGTCTTGTACCATGGAGGTCAGGTTGTGACTGAAAAGAGTCGGTCAGCCAATCCACTTTCTTGGTTACCAAACTGAAATTAATAGGTAAACAAACAAGCACAAAGCTGAATAAGGGGTATAAATTAAATGATTTCATACAGAGATTAAGTTTAAGTCAGGGTACCTTAGAGAGTACAGTACAAATCTATTTGTTTTAATTGTGCATTTTAATAAAAAAGTAAATGTTTGCTTAAAGGTACCATGTAATCTGTGTATATTGTTGCTGCTCTTACAGGACATAAAACACAGTAGGCTGGTGTTCAGAAATTAAAAATTGCACAATGTGTAATGCTAAACTTTGCAGTAAGTGTTATCATGCAGGCATACCTCGCAACCTCTTAGAGCAAGAAATCTGGAAAAAAAGCCATAAATAATGGAGGGACAAAGGCCCAAAAATAGGAACATTTTTTAAATATTGCTTTTACAAACTTAAATTGATAGAATAACAGGTTTTGCATTAGCATGGTTCTCCTGCATGGTATAAAGTCTGAAACTCAAGTGTCTGTCATTATTTTCTGACTACAGTCCTCAATGTTTTGCCAGAAAAGCACAATTTTGTGAAACAGACCAAAAATAAGAGGCAAACATCTGTATAGTTGAGTGGTATGCATGCAGGGCATATCCAGTTCAGAGATATTTGTAGAATAATCACGAGTGTGAATTTGTGTGGTCACTAACATATACTTTCATAAGTACCATATTTGTGGGTGAACATGAAAATATTTTATTTTGGTATGTGTGACTATGGATGCTAGTATCAACCATGTCTGTTAATTATAAGATGTATACCTATGTGAATAAATTGCCTATGTGCATGCATACACATAGGCATATGCATGCACATTACTCAGGCAAAAAAGCTTAAAGATTGCAATATATGCATGCATGTACACATACACATATGTATGTATGTGTGTTGAATTAAATATTGAGATACATATGTAAATATGCAGGTACAGAGTCACTAATCATGTTTTACATTTGCCATTACTATTTTAGATGATTTAGGTGGTGATAATGATAATTACCACTGAGTTTGTTCGATGTTTTGTGTTTTGCACAAATTGTTTGATTATTCATTGTACACACATACACACACATATATATATATATATATATATATATATATATATATATATATATATATATATATATATATACTCAGAACACATTATTGATTACATTTAGAGGTAGTTACACAAATGAGGGTGTGGATAGCAGAGTAGGACAGTACAGTAATGTGATGTAGGCTAGTCAGCACCCAGATGTACTAAAAGTATAATTCCACATTGTAGGATAACAGCAGAACTGTTTGTATTGTTGAGAAAGTGAAATGACAGAACACTATGTATACAGTGTATGAATGTTATACTACCTGGTATAATATTATTGTACTTCATAATAAGTCACTATGGCTACATTACCCTTTAATGTTTAACTGACCCTCAGCATTATGTCAGACATTTGCATAGACCTAAAATGTGACATCAACACACTGACCATACCTTGTGTGTATTATTGTGGACATTTGACAAGGTGATGGCAGTCCTATCCTTGGACTGAGACAACACGTCCTTGTTTTCATTTGATGCATTCAGGTTTGGGGTATAGCACTGTAGGGCTTATCATCAATGTATAGCAATGAGAGCAATCACCAGAGGTGACATACTGAGTGGGAACACTGTTCTGTCACTGACATGAGATATGCAGTCACAGCAATGAGAGCAGTCACCAGAGGTGACATAATGAGTGGGAACACTGTTCTGTCACTGGCATGAGATATGCAGTCACAGCAATGACAGCAGTCACCAGAGGTGACATAATGAGTGGGAACACTGTTGTGTCACTGGCATGATATCTGCAGTCTAGCTGTCTAGACAACGTTGTGTCAGTAGAATATTTCTCATTCAGGCCTGGGGTGTGTTTGTATAGCTTGGGTCATCCAGAAGTGTACTGACAGGCCTTATGTAAATGTTGTTGTTCACTCATGTCCTGCTAAGTCTTCCAAGATGACACTATTGCATCTGTATAAGTTTTTAGGTTTTGTTACTTCTCTGTACTAAACACTGTGTTATGTGATGCTATCATGTAGCCGATGTACAGACATGATTAATAGGTCTGTCAACTGCGATCTGCATTATCAGATATGTATCATATCTGAAAATTATAGACATTCAAAAATGCCTAGAATTTCAAGTCTGACTAACACACGAAGAGGATGTTATTTTCAAACCGCATGAATATAAATGTAGATTGTATTACATACATACATATAAAAGTAGCTATTCTAACTTGTCAAAATATAGGGTTATCGATGGCATGAGATTTTGGTTGCAGCACTTAATTTTTACTGCCTTAGTAAAAGTACCCCTGTAATTACCTACTATAATATACTAGGAATGGTACTGAAAAGTATATGGTGAAATGTATAGACTGCATTTGCTTCAGCTTTCAAATGCTAATCAGTGTAAAATAACTGTACTGCAGTCAAACAGGCAGGAAAGATGTGAAAATTGAAAACATTTTTCCACAATGAATGATAGAAAAAAAGTGAGAAAAGAAATCTAGTAGGATGGAATCACTATTAGACAAATAGTTAGGTGTGATTTCTGAAGGACAACATACAGCATCAGCTAATGAGAAAATACTTTTAGAGCAGTGATTAGATTCATTTCCAAAGCTGCATGACATTTTTAGAGAAAAGATGCAAAATATTTTATTATTTTAGAATATTTGGACATTTGTTAGTCAACATGTTTCTTTGCAAGGCACAACTGTCCAAAGCAATGCTGTGCTGTAAAATGAGGGAAAATCTGTATGACTATAAAAGTGCACCTACATCATCACTCACACACACACACACACACACACACACACACACACACACACACACACACACACACACACAAGCAACACTAATAACACACTGTATGAAAAATAATTGATAGTGGGGGAAAAGCATTTGTAGCAACAAGCATGAAAAATACTATTGCTTAGGCTTGAATACTTATTTGCAAAAACAAGTACATAGTAAAGTAGCTATCACTTCATTGCTAAAGAGGCTCCAGGTCTATGTGTGACAAGAAGATAGCATCTCTAGCTGAGTAAAATCCAGTCATTCAGCTAATCTAATTGCTCATGAGTGGGGGAAGGAAAATACAAAAGGACAAACTGCAGCTGCAAGTTCTAAGCATTTCCTCTAAAAACCCCCACTGAGAGTTTGTGTAATCTGACCTGCAGTATGCTAAAAAGGCTATTTGAAAACCTTGCCTCTAGCTGATCATGTGACTTACAGAGTACTAAAATGTAAACAAACTCCTCTAGTAAAAAATCTGAGCCAGTCGCGGTCTCCAGCGATGGTTCATTGATTTTGTTTTAAAGTAACGCAAAAGTGCCATAAATCCAGAAACGTAATTCGATAAAAATATTAAGAGCAACTCGTTGAGTAACAAATTCCACCAGTTATTTGCTTATTGATTTTTCTAAAGTCCGGCTTTCTCCGGTGATACAAAAAAAACTGGGTAAGTGCCAGTATAATGTCGGAGTACAACTGCTAAAAATAAGCTGCACAGATTTTGTTGTTCAATACCCTTCTTTTTTAAAAAGGGCCCTGTCCCCCACTCATAGGAATCATTTTCAAACTAATGCTTGTAGCCATCCGCAAATAAATCTAGACCCAGCAGGCGGACCTAAGTCAGTACGCCCCAGACACACTCGCACAGGTGGAGGAGGAGCTGAACTTCACTGCTTGTTACTTCAGGGAAGATCCCAATGATTTTATCAACCTTATACGAAATTCTTTTGGTTAGTTTTAACTACCAGGGTCTATAATTGTTACTGCTGAATTAATTACTTCCAACTTCTTGAACTGTCTTCATCACTTCAAATCCACTAAGTAAACAGAGGTGACTTAAGTTCCCAAAGTTATGCGTCAGTTTATTCTGTTGCATCTGCACACCGATATTGTAGTACAGGTTTGAAGCGCCAGTTTACTTTTCTGCCAGTCTCTGTAAGAACCTTTTCTTACAGGTAACTACGAGCGAGCAGAGCAAAGTGATGTCTGTTTTCCTCCTTATTATCTCTCCCTGGAAAAGTCTGGGATGTTTTGGATGAGATACTTGTTATGGCCATGAGTGGCACCTCCCACTTAGGCATTCCGACCCCTGTCTACCTGTGGAGAGGGAGGAGTTACATGGAACTACGATAAACTGTAACATAGCAACCCTGCCATATTTGCGTATCTACTGTCCCTTCTCATGTATCGCTTGTTGAAATGGTTTTCATTTGTCTAAATTTTCATTTCTGCTGTTCGTTATTTTAGGAATATGCAGACTGCACGATTATAGTAATTCTCATAAACACGCACTATGGTGTTGCGCGGTTAGTGTAAACTCAAATGTTGGTTTGGTAAAGTTTAGGCAGATATTTTGAAAATAATTGTACTCATGATCCTTGTTATTTATTGAGTGTAAACCTGGTAAGTTAACTTTACCCAGTGGCAGTGCACTCTCTTCCCTTAAGATCCAGCCAAATGCACGAGAGCTTACATATAAAGAGGGGAAACACATACTGCTTTGTAAAACTACAGTAGCAGTTTTTAATGCTGTAATATCACAAGTAGTGTATTTAGAAGTTAGGGAAAATTTGTGAGCAATTTTGTTTTTCCAGGCCATGTTATATTGTTGCGTGCAATGCATACCTCTCAACCTGGAAACATCAAAAATCTGGACAAGGCCCATGAAAAATAGGTACAAATCTGTATGCTGATTAAAATCTAGTTTGCATATATAATTACGTAACCCCACCCACTCCAGTGGAATTGTGGGATATCAACTTTCAAACGCAAACTGAAGAACTGACCCCCTGCAGCTATTCCAATGTCCCATTACCTGTCGATTTTGCCCAATTTACCATAAACACTACTGCCAATCATTAGCGGACCAGAGTTCTGCTGTGGCAACCCCTAACTGGGAAAGGCCGATATACACAAAAACTAATGTGTGCATACTGCTTTACTTCTACAGTGTTATTTGGGTTTTATTTTGACATCTGCTAAACAAAGCAATACTGTCTCAGTGAAAATAGACTTGGCATTAAAACTTCTCTGCCCTTGAAACTCATATTCATTGAAATAGCATTGAAACCCACACCACATCCAAAGAAAATGCATCTGGCCAGTGGTGAATAAAGATTACCTTTGGGCTGTTTTCAAGTCATTGGCCCCTTGCACACAAAACAAACAAAGCCAATAATGGGGCATACAAATTCAGTTCTCACTTCTCATCGTAGCTCTCAACTCTTAGAACAAAACACCTGGACAAAGCTCACAAGTGGTGGTGGCTAGGGAGCTACCAGGGACACATTTTAACCATTGCTCGTATAATTTTGGAAAGTTGCTAGAATAAGATGTTGTTACCACCATGCATTTCACTGGCAGGTCTTGAAACCAGGACTCTATACACTACAGTCAGAGCAACAGACCACTATGCCAAATCAGCAGTTTCCTAAAAAATAGGAAGACTGAAACTTAATGGCTATCATTTAGTGAATTCAGTTCTCACCATAGCTCAGCCTCTCAACCTCTTAGCACAAAAAACTGGACAAAGCCAATATGGGGGAATACAAATTCAGTTCTCACTTTTCACTCACCATAGCTCTCAACTCTTATAAAAACCTAGACAAACAACAAAGCCAGTAATGGGGGAATACAAATTCTGTTCTCACTTACCACCATAGCTGTTTTCAGTTTTCTTATTTTTCTAAAATTTTTATAATTAATTTTGATATGAAACTTTTCAGTTGAGTAGTAAATATGATTAATAGAGAACCCTACAGTTACCCTTACCCTTTTCAGTAAGTGCTCTAGAATATTTTAAATTCAACAAGTCAGGCAGATAGAACCACAATTTATCATTCATCCAATGGATGGTAGACTGTGGAATGCAGTAATACTCTCTCCATGTTGCAGTGAGGACTGAAAAATGAATTCAAGCACTGAGTGTATGAAGAGAACCCACATTCTTTTGATCTTCCAGCCCCAAAGGCACATATGTTACATGTTAAACCAGTAACACTTCCATTAGGTTAATTTATTCTATCTGCAGGTAGCAAATTAATGGGCACAATAGGTAATAAGTAGACCCTAGCTTCCTATATTTAACAGGAGTTTAAAGGGATCAAAGGTGCAAGAAAAATATGAAAGAATACCCATTATAAAAACATTTATGTCTGCTGGTGGTTAACATGCTACCGTTGGCATACTAAATGACAAACAACTAATTATAGTATTATAGCAGATATCTCCTGCCAGGTATCATATTATAATATCACAGATGAAGTTATAAGATGAGTATATTTAGGTTACATAATATGTCAAACACTGATTAACAGAATCACATCACTCTGTTAAAAACAGTGTCAGAGAAATGCCCAATTATTAATTTTTGGAGGCAGAGAGACGTTTCATATACTCCCATAAGGAAAATGCAACCTCATTCTTTAAATTGTTTCTGAAATGGCAACATTTCAGAGAAATGAAAGCATTCTTGTTTTTCTGTGTTCTTGGTATGAAAGGCCTGTTTTTCATTGCAAAAGAGTAGCAAATTATACTACATAATAAATGCCTTTTATCTGTGCCAACCATCATGGTCTGAGCTGTAAAATGCACTCACTTTACATCACACACACACACACACACACACACACACACACACACACACACACACACACACACACACACACACACACACACACACACACAGGTATCTCAGTGACAATCAAATACATTAAAGTGCAAGTCACCCTCCAATGTCCACTTATTCTATTGCCTGTCTACTAGATGCAAAATATTTCTTAAAAAAGCACAGCATTACTCAGTCCTTATTGTGGACTCTTCTTTTTGAGGGCATTGATGGTCATTGATATAGTG
>NC_056735.1:723603083-723635583 GCF_019279795.1 Protopterus annectens | reverse complement strand
TTCATCCACAGACAGACCCACTCCCCATCCAGCAGTTATAGCTACTTTGTTGACTGTATACAACGCCATCATCTGATTATGATCAAAATTAACGGTAGCGATTCATGTATTTCAACTTGGTTTCACAGCTGCTCTAGTGACAGTAAAATATAAATCTGGGATAAAAATAATGGGGTGAGGGCAGAAGACCAAAATAAAGAACATTTTTGAACTAAAAAATTCACTTAAAAAGTTAATAGAACATTTTTTGTACAGACATGTATTTTCTTAACAATGAGAAAGTATGAAACTGTTATTAATAAAGCAACATCTTCTTGACCATGTTCCAAAATGTTTAAACTGCAAATGCTGCTTTATTAAAAGAACTTAGAGCCTCGGCCAAAACCCTTCCAGGATATAAATATACGTAGTATACCATTTCTTAACTACTAAATTCACCCAAATTAAACAATCCTTCAATTAAATAATATATTTCCAATTACATTGGAGCCGTTTGGTCTCAATAAACAAAGTGTTGTATTTTAAAATAAATAAAGTTTCCTTTCGTAATAGTTTGGTCTTAATATCAACACATTCACCTACACACAAATTCATTTTTTCTAACACACATCCCTTTAAACAGTCTGGCTTAGCATCATGGAAATTTACAAAATGTGCTCCCAAAGGGCTGTCTAATTTTTTATTTTTAATATCTCTAATGTGTTCTTGAAAGCGAGTCTTAAAAGACCGGCCTGTCTCCCCAATATAAACTAAACCCCAAGTGGATTTTAGTGCATATATCACTTCTTCAGTGTGACATATAATTTCCATTTAGACAGAACCTAATACCATTAATTTCAGGAAAAAATCTCACTATATGTTTACAAACTGAACAGTTGTTACAAGCAACAGCGCCTCTGTTTAAAGAGAAATCACTGCTTAAAGAGGCCCCTGGTGGTAAAAAGTAATAATTTACTACCATATCAGCTATATTTTTGCCTCTGTTGTAGGAGATGTTCACATAATTCTGTAATAAACATACTACATTTTTATCTCTAATAAGCATAGATCAATGTTGCTTTACTTCTTTAACTATATGTTCAGTCAAAGTGTTATATGTTGTAACAAAATACACTTCTTTTTTATTATTACTATTATTATTATTATTATTATTCCTATTTTGTTTCCTTCCACCATTAATATCCAAAGGTGAAAAACATAAATGTTTACCTCTAATAGAGGTGCTGAAATGCTTTTCCAACACTTTTAACTTAGATTCCGTTACCATTTTTCTGTCTTATACCCTTTTAATGAACATGTCCATTGTATTTTGTATCTCCTTCTCAAAAACACTACCTAAATTACACAATCTGTTAATCTGTAAAAATGCATTATATGGTAACATAGACATTAAATGTGGTGGGGGGGGGGGGGTGACAACTTGTGCCATATAGGAACAAGTTGCCTTTATTCTGTTTCCACTGTATGGCTGTACAAAGTCCTTTACCTACATCACCTAATAGGTCAATATCAAGGAAAGTTACCTGTTTTCCGATTTGTATTCCATCAAATTCTAGGCCAGAACTATTCACCTGCATATCTTGTATAAAATGCTTAACTTCAAATATATCACCATCACAGACAAAAATTACACTGTCAATAAATCTAAAATATAAAACCACTTGTTATTTAAAGAAAGAATGGCTATATATAATCAATCTCAAATTTAGCTGTCACCAGCATACATGGGGACAAAAGCTGCCCCCATGGCTGTTCCTTGTAACTGGTGAAAAATGTCCCCATTAAAAACAAAATAGTTATTTTGTAAAGAAAACACAACTAATTCTATAAGATAATGTGACAGGGGAGTATCACCTAAAAAGTAAAATAAAATAACACTTTAACTCCAATGTTATGTTTTATATTGGTATACAAACTTTTGACATCCAAATACAGCCAATACATAGCATCTTTCCAAACTATATTTTTGATCTTATCTTGAAAATCCTGACTATCCGTTATATATGAGGGAATCTTAATCACATAAGGTTTCAAATACTCATGTAAAAAAAATGCATGTATTCTTTAAAAAATACTTTTCTGCAGAGACAATCAGTTGGCCACTTAAATTGTTCATACCTTTGTGTGTCTTTGGCAAACAGTAAAATAATGCTATACGTGTTTTATAAATACTGACTTTCTTATCTAAATCTTGCTTTGTAACATATTCCAAAAGTAAGCCTTTCTTCAACAAAACAAGATATTGATCTATTGCTGCATAATATCTAGCCATATCACATTTCTCATAAACATCAGTATTATTCAAGTGTGTGTAAAAAAATTTCAGCATATTGTGCATTGTTCAAAATCGCAATCTGATTTCCTTTATCAGCTGGTCTTACCACCACCCTCCAGTCACTACATAGTTTTTTTTTAAAGGAAGCCACTGTTCTTTAGTTGAATTATATCCCATGTTATGCTTACACTGCATAAACGTGTGAAACAAATTCTCAACATGATATTCAAAATGGCAATAAAACTTTGAATATTTTCATTATCATATGGTGGTATAAACATAGAATCACACTTGATCTTACTTGTATCAAAACAACTACAAGCATTATTTAAATCATTGATAAAACCTTCTTTCTCAGACATACATGAGTAGAAGGATTCATCCAAACTTTCATCCACATTTATTATCACATTATCCCTTTGTTTGTTAAAAAAATCCAAAAGATGTAACTTTCTGCCAAACCAAAATAATTCACTTTTAATTACATGTAATCTCAGTAAAACTGTAGGAATGAATTTCAGGCCCAAATTGAGCACTGAAATAGCTGCTTCTGAAATATCTATGGTAGATAAATTAAGTACCAAAGAATCATTCACATAAAAAATACAGTCACCATTTTCAGTTCCACTTGGTCTTATTATTATTTTTCCCCAAAGAATGTCTCTCCAAATTCCTATATTGTCTCCAATCATTTCTGCCCCTTTACTTACACTGGTATTGGTTTTATTTCCCATTCCGAAAATGTTCATTGTGTTCTGCCAAGTTCTGGGGTACAGGCAATGATGGATAACCATCTGCTTCATTTACTCCTTCTGTAGTAACCTCAGTTTCATCAGAAGTTGCAAACAGAAGCAACTTTGTGACCTTTTCTTCCAAAACGTGATGATGTCCCTGTCCCAGACTTGCGTTTCCATAGAAACGAGTTATAATCCCTTATATTTCTGTTTATTTTTTTCTTTTTCCTGTCAACCAACTGTTGTTCATATTCTAGCAGTTTGATGTTAATTTCTGCTAACAGTCCATCCAATTGTGGAGCGTTCAGTTGTTTATGCATCTCGGCACTAATGGCAAGCACTTCTTCCTTAATCTTCTTCTGTTTTAGCAGATCCCTTTCAACAAGAATCCACACCCATTCCATGTAACATTGATGTGCTGTCATTATCCACCATTTTTTAAATATATTGTCATCCTCATTCTATGGATCAAAAGGGGTAGTAGGAGTTTTAAATGCTGTTAAGCCACAAAGAGCAATATTCAGTTCCAAGTATCTTTTAAGGCACAAGACGTTAAGGTGGACACTAGTCTCTTTAAACAGCAAATTTTCTAGTTTTTCATTTAATTCCTCTAATTCAACAAGAAGTGTCACAGTACCTGTAGAGCCCACATAAATGAATGGGTTATCAAAGTGGCGATTCTACTCTAATACATGTTTCTCCCAAACATTAGTTGAAACATCCATAGTTCTGGAAACTCGCTCATTAAGCTGAAATACATACTGCTCCATCGATCATTAAGTGCCATCAGCAATATCCTCTTGAAATAAACAAGGAATGTTATTTGGTGGATCTGTGATCATCAACTAAGAAAAAAACAAAAAGAAACCACCAAAAAAACTAAAATTAGAAATAAAACAACTTCTTGACCATGCTCCAAATTGTTTAAACTCTAAATGATGCTTTATTAAAAGGACTTAGCGCCTCAGTCAAAAGCCTTCCAAGAGAAAAAATACATAGTATACCATCTCTTAAATACTAAATTTACCCCAATTAAACAATCATTCCATTAAATAATATATTTCCAATTACATTCTTTATTGAGATCAAATGTCTTGAAAGTGTTGTATTTTAAAATAAAGGTTCCTTTCGTAATAATTTGGCCGTAATATCAACACATTCACCTACAGACAAATTTTAATAAAGCAGCATTTGGAGTTTAAACAGTTTGGAGCATGGTCGTGAAGTTGTTTTATTTCTTATTTTAGTTTTTTTGGTGGTTTCTTTATGAAAATGTTATTGTCTAACTTTAATCTGTAGTGATTTACCAGAAAATCAAAATTGTTATGAGGGACAGAGCAAATGTATGAAGCAAAATCTGTGATGTTCTGCAAAATCAGGGACAGATGAGATGTGCTATACTGACTTTCTTCACTAAAATCATATTAGCCCTGCAAAGTCAGAATAATGATCAGACAGTAGAAATCAGTCATATTCATATATAGGCAGTTACCATTCCCAGGAATTATAGCCATTTTATTAGTAAAACAGCATGTTTTGCAGTAATATGCATTTTCTAATACAGCAGACTCCCTCTTATCTGGCCTCTCTTTAACCAGCCATCAAATTTCTGCCATAGCGCTGGTAAAAGACAACAGAGGAACACTTCCACCTCCTCTGGGCTAAATAATGACAGAAATTTGAGTTTTAGAATTCATATTCATTAGAAAAAATGCATACTAACACAAAACCTGCTATTCTAACTGATTTATAACCTATAAATGCTATTTTGTATGCTTTTTCTGATTAACCAGTCATTTGTTTATCCAGCCTAAGGTCTGGTCCCAGCAAGGCAAGATAAGAGGGAGTCTACTGTAACAGAATGTCTAGCATTATTGGTAGACTTCAGTCTTCAGTGATTTGCTACAAAATCAAATATTTTATGAGGGACAGTAAAAATATGAGGCAAACTCAGGGATGGTCTGCAAAATCAATAATAGTTGAAAGATATGATAGTGACTTGCTTCACAAAAAAAAAATCACATTAGTCCTGCAAGACAATAATGATCACATGACAACAGTTAATTATTTTCATATTTAGACAACCTTTGTACCCGGCAAGTATAATTATTTTGTTAATAGAATGATAGGTTTTGCATCAAACAATAGAACTATGAAACCCGAAACTGGGTCTATATCAGAAGAACGAAAGCTGAAAACAGCGAATGCTCATATCGAACTTAAAAAAACGAAACCACATAATGTCGAACAGCCGGAACTAGGCCATTCTTGGGACTTTGCTGTTTCCTCAAGTGTGGTGCGATCACGGAGTTGGTATATTTAAGTAGAAGGGGTGTGGGGGGCAAAACCCCCTACTGTATTTTGTCTGTACATTTTTTTTTTTTGAGCAGGGATTTTTTTTCCCCTGGGGAATAAAAAATCACTGTTCCGTACATTCGACATTGTGTGGTTTCGTTTTTTTAAATTCGATATAAGAGTGTTCACTGTTTTCAGCTTTCGCTCTTCTGATATTGACACTGTGAAACTCTCATGTTTAAAATTATTCATTTACTTTAATCCTCAATGATTTACCAGAAAATCCAAAAGTTTATAAGGGCTACAGTAAAAATATCAGG
Source organism: Protopterus annectens (assembly GCF_019279795.1). NCBI lineage: Eukaryota > Metazoa > Chordata > Ceratodontiformes > Protopteridae > Protopterus > Protopterus annectens. Next base: position 723,629,959 of record NC_056735.1, on the reverse strand, counting down.
CATAAATTGGTGATATTTGAGAGGCATGATTCCAACTTCCTTGTCAAAAAATTACATTAGTCTTTATAATCCAAAATGCACAAAATCTTTCAGTCATTCGCATAAAGAGACAGCCCCTTTACAAAGCAATTATAACTACTTTGTTAACAGAACAACAGGTTTTCATCAGCTTGCATTTCCTGAACAGTAAGAAGAATGAAACTTTAATGTCTGGCATTAGTAACTGAAATTAATTTGAGTATGTGTGTGTATGTTAGTTTGGTTCCATGGGCTGGTGCTCGATTCAGATTAGTTTCTCTGATATGCACTAGATAATTTTTCATGCTTTTAACTATGGACATTGAATCAAGTTACAAACATTACATTTTGTGATATCATCAGATCATGAAGGGTGTAACAAACTGATGATTCAAAAGTGTAAACACCAGGCCCCCTATTCACAAATAGCTGTGGAGGTCAGCAAAAAATGAAGGAATTATGTTATATAAAGGAATTCTAGCCTACACTTTAGCCCACATTAGTGATAAGTAGATGCATTTTCTCAGCCATGGATTAATACTGCTAAAAAATCTTTGATGATTAAAGCATATAATGAAGTGACTGGTGCTGTTTAATAGCTACTAGTAAACACTAAGCCTAGAGCATAATTCACAGATGAGACAAAACCTACAACTTGCACTTTGCAGAGTTTCACTATTTTCACACAATAACCACAGATTTAGAATGAAATGTGGCTTACAGTTCAGATTTATATAGTTTTGTGTAGTAGTTAAAACATTAAGGCAGTTTCAAGTTTCAGTGCTAATCAGAAAAGTCTTGAGTACTTAAATTATATTTATTTAAGGAATTGAATCTGCGAACATATGCACTTTTGTACTGCGGCAGGGTTAGCCACCTGATGGTGTAAACCTTAGCTTGAGATTGTCACTGTTGAAGTGACACTCCAACCCCATGTGCAAAAATGGGAAAAGAGGTTGAGGATGAATGGATGGATTTATTTAAGGAATAACTATACCACTTCAAAATACAGCGAATTAGGCCTAAAAATACTGAAGTTACCATACAGCTAAATCTTGAACTTTCCCAGTCATAGTTAAGCATATCGATTTTATGGATTACTTCAGAAATAAATGCTCTTATGAGCCTGAAGGAAAGCCTATCAAATCTATTGTACATCTGTGTTGCATTTATCCCTTTCATGCTTTAATGAAATAAGGAAGAAAATCAAGGATATGCTTATAAGGAGCAAGAAGGTATAGTTTTTAGCTCATCAGATTTTAAATTGCTGGAATCCAAAGCAATTTTGGCAAAAAAAAAATCAACTTGCTTTTTAATCCAGGCAAACAATCTTAGTCAGCCTAATCATTTCCCCTAATAATCATTTGAAGAAACTGCTGTCCATTTAAATGTATCCTTTGGTATCGCTTGTTTCACATAACTCAACCTACTATAATAAGCAATATCATGCTCTCATCTGTACAGTGTCTTTGGAGTGCAGGTCCAATATAATATTACCCTTGGAACTCAGACCAGCCTTAAATTCCAATATTTGGAACTGCCTTCAGATCTCTGATGTGATTCCATCTCTGAACCACTGCCCACTAGAGTGCCCAAAATTGTCAGTTGATGCAATTTCCTAACATGTTCTAAATCTTCTAGTTTTCACCCCACTGATTTGTGGCGGTCCCTTCAGAGTCATTAATAACTCAAGTTCACTGCTGTCTTAACCTCCAAATCCAAGATCCTTGAAAAATGCATACATTTCATATTTACAGTGTACTTAAATAATAATTATGTTCTTTCTGGATCCCAGCATGGTAGTCATCTGGGATATGAAACTGAGATTTCAGCAGTTTAGAATGCGTTTCTCGGCATTGAGTGTCTTGCATCTACAGCCAGATATTGTCTGTTTTCTTATTTATTTATTCATTGAACCCATTTGGGGCTTTTGACACTGTCAAACCACCACCTACACCTTAATTGCAGTACTCTTAATTTCTCAAATAAATTGTTCAGGAATACTGAGTTCATGGCACTTTCCTCTCCAGATTTCAAGACATCAAACTGAGATAGCCTTTATATGGGTTATTAATGATCTCCTAACAGCGATAGATCAAGAGTACTCTTCCATTTGTGTACTAATTAATCTCCCATCATCATTTGAAATGTAGTCAATCTTAATATTATCTTGGACCATTTGCAGAACTATTGTTGGGTTTATTTAAATAATGTTCTGAAGTGATCTGCTTCTTAGCTTTCTTGACATAGCCATATGATAATCTCTGATGCTCACACCTCTTCCAGTCTTTGTATCACCCCCCCAGTTTCCCATAGGGTTCCCTACTTGAGCCTTTGTTGTTCCTTTTGCATACATTTCCATTGGAAGACCTCATTAGAGGGCAGGTCTTCCAAAGCATTAATATGCATGGTAGTATACAACATTATCTTTCCTTCCACCATGACATGTGTCTCATTGGATTTTGTTAGTAAGGACATGGAATACATCCAGAACTGGATGATCAGTAATTGGCTGTGACTGAACATCTCTAAGACAGTAGCTTTAGCTATTTATACTATTTTAAATAATTTCAGCTGTCCCTGTCCAGCTTTAAAATTTGCAGTGATTTATTGTTGCAAAAAGCTGGAATTTGTGGACAAGGTAAAAATAGTGTTCATGTGTCACCCATAATGGCCAGTTTTAAGAGAGCTGGAAAACCCATTTATTTACGTTGGTGTATTTATTTGCACTCTTTCTAGTCCTATTTATATAACTGGGTTCAAGGACATTAATAAGTTTTACTTAAACTTACCAAGTCAGACACTTGTCCAAAAACATTATCCAGTTCATCTCACAATCCCCCGTCGACTGCCATTCCCTCTAGATGTTCAGCAGGACACAATACTTTGTCCCTTACTGGTTTATTTTTATCAATTGTATGTCAAAGCCCTGTAGTGCTGCCAAATTCAATTATTATATAGGCAATTCAGCTAAAATACTGACTGTCCCATAGTTTTCAGGTGTCAGTAGAGGACTTTAGCATACTTTAACCTGGTTCAAAACTGGATAGCCAGTTCTCATTGCTATTCCAACACCTAGGAAACATATTGTGTGCTATTTAAACCAGGTATAACCCCCACTGGGTTGATTCACTACATACAGTTCAGTCTCATAAAATAGAGGAACTTAGCTTAACAAAAGTCATGGGTCGTATAATTGACAATAAATTAATGTTTAAAGAACACACCATTATACCCATTACCTGAACTAACCAGCAAATGTGTATAATTTATAGGTCCAAAACTTCCCCTGCCTTTCTGCTGCTCAGATTTTTCTTCTCTCCTTCCTCCTTTATGCATCCAGTGTGTTTACTTCCTTATGGTTCTCCTCTTTTCATAAACTCAGTCAGACATGTCACAAACTTCTAGATTTTGCTTCTGCCAATCCATCATGCATACATCACTGAATAACCACCTGGTCTCCAAGTAGCTGTAACAAAAACAACATTTTTCATTGAATCTGCTCAATTTGCTACAGTTTTCTTTATTCCCCTAAGCACTCCACACTTTGTGGAGTTCTTGAACATTACACCACTCCTTGTAAGCTTTTGCCTGCTTAAAATTGTCACTCTCTCTAATCATTTTGGTGAACCAGCCTTTTCTTCAAATGCTGCCAAAATGTGAAATAGGTTGCTAGCCATATTTAGACAGATTCCAGCAAAGACAGCATTCAGAAATGCCATTAGATGCTGCTACTTTGGAATAGCCTAACCACCCCTTTTACTTCCATGCATATTTATCTTATGATTCTCATCCCATATCTCATTTTCTTTCCCTCTTAACTCTACCTCTTATAATCCAGACCTTCTCTGGCACCCTCTGCCAGTACAGCACTTTCTCTATACAGCTATCCCCCTCATTTCTGTTAATCCTTTACTTCTATCTATCCTGCCACTATTCAGGTCACTGGCCTTAACCTGCATTTCTCCACAGCACAACAATCCACTGTTTGTATTTTGCTTGACTCTGATTCTTCTGTATTTCAGAATTATTGCCTGTCCTCTATCCTCTGTATCATTACAACAAAGAATCACATTTCCTGGTGTCTTTTTTTTTTTTTTTCTTTCATTTTTTCCAAACACCTTTATTGAATTAGCACTTGTGACATAGGCAAATTTACATTAATATTACAGCAATCACACTATAATTAACATAACACACATTTTACTTCACATATATTGCTATATATCATATAACCTAAGCAACATTACATAAATTATTCAATTCCTGCCCTTTTTATAAACAAGAAACATCTTTATTAAACCATCAGTTACTACATAGGCAATCCTACATTTATGCAAATGAAAACAAACCACACCGACACAATCCTAGTTGCAAGCATTTTACATCACAAACCATACTGACACACTCCCAATTGCAAACATTATACATCATTTATAATCTACCAAATCCTTTTCAAATATTACATAGATCATTTAAGTCCTGCTGCCTTTTAAACCTCCTTCCTCCCTTGTATGTATTGTTCCCACAATTTCATTTTTTTTTAAGATCCCAGTTCCAGTTTTATCTCTGTTACTATATTCACTACTTCTAGTATAGTAGGTTTAAAGTTTGATTTCCATTTTCTAGTAGTTGCTTTTTTGGCAGCCACCATTATTAGACATGGCAAAGCTTTACCATGCCTAGGCAATTCCAAGTCTGTATCATAGCTCAGAACAATCATCTCCCTCATCAGACCAATCTGCCCACCCTACATCTTCAACATGGGTTCCTATGAGTACAATGAAAATGCATTTTGTCGAATGCGTTTTCAACACATGTAGAGCGAACAGGCAAAACAGTGAAGCGGCTGTTCAGCAAATTCTTTCCCTGGGAAAGAAGTTGCTTGACTGCTTTGTTGTTTTGCCGTGTTCTGAAGTGTAGTGTGGTTCCTTGTCCGGTATAGCTCCCGGGCGTGGTTGTGCAACAGTCACTGACCTTAGGGTTAGGGTGTGTGTTAAGGTAAGTGCATATGTATGAAAGTGTTTACTGTTTTATGTTTTGTGTTAGATGTATGGTTGAGTTACATGTGTATGTATTTTCATCTGTTTAATTTTGTTTTGGGGGGGGTAGAATTAGAGTTAAGGTAAGTGTGTATGTGTTTGGAGCTGTTTATGTAAATGTGCGAGAGTTACTGACCTTAGGGTTAGGGTGCGGATTAAGGTAAGTGCATATGGTTTAAAATGTTTACTTTTTTTTTTCGTTAAATGTATGGTTGGGTTATGTGCATATGTGTATTTAGTTGTTTACTGTTTTTTTGGGGGGGGGGTATAATTAGGATTACGGTATGTGTGTTTGTGTTTGGAAGTGTTTAATGTTTTTTTTTTTTTTTTGTGGGGGTTGGAACAGCGATTTCTTTCCCTAGGAAAGAAATCACTGTTTTGTGGCATCTACATTTTCAGCTTTCGCTGAAAATGTGTCGATGAAACATCGTTCGCTGTTTTTAGCTTTCAATGTTGCAATATAGACCCCTTCAACAGTGCATCCCTCAGGGAATCCTTAAAGTCTGCCAATTCACTGCAGTCCCAGAAAATATGTTCCCAATTACCGCTTTCTTCCTCATCAGGCCTACAACATTTGTTGTCTACCTGAGGAGACATTCTCTGGAATCTACTTGGGGTATAGAAATATTTATGCAAACATTTCCTGGCAAAACCCTAAATCTTCTAGATTTTGTTGCATATTTGGGAGACATACATATATCCTCCCGTTGTTTCTTTGTGAATTGCTTATCCAATCACTCTTCCCAATCATTCTAACCTCTGATTAATTCTTATAGTTATGCAATATTTTATATTCTGTACTAATTATTCCCTTTTTAATGGCAACTTCTGTTCTACATTCTACTAAAAACTGTACCAGTGCTGGTCTTTCATTTGGGACCCCCTATTTGTTTCTCTTTGCCTATACTCTGATATCAATCCCTGATAGGGAAGGCAATCTCTAACCTGCAGTCCAAATAAATTCTTGGCATCTTCCCTTTCTATCATCTTTCCTTCTGTAGTTATTTGCTTCCAATACCTTGGTTCCTTTTCCAGTTTTCTCCAATAAATTCCAGCCCCCTCTTACCTATTGTCTATATCCATAATTACAGTCATCCCTATCAGCAGACTCTCCTTTCACCAATCCTGTGTTGGCTTATTTCTTAGAATACTTTCTGCTACTTTATGGAAATAATATTCTGTATGATTATTGTGATGTCTGGCTAATAACCCACTGGACTGCCAAGAATAAAATGTAACATCCCCCACTTAAAACGTAGTCAGTAATTAAGGAGCCTCAGTCCTCACCACTGACTCCAGTGTGGGAGCATCACAGAAAACACCAGAGCACAGAGCACGCAAGAGTAAAATTCCACAATTTCCCTTAAGAGCCCAACAGGAACATGCTCTATTTTCCTGGGACTGGACTCTGTCCACCCCAAATGTAATCCTTTATCTTACAAATCAGAGCAATGTGTTCCAGTTTAAGACCTCTGACTCACTCACACTCAAAATTTTAAATTGCACACACCCAAACACTTATGGGAAGCCAGACACAGATTTCCACCTGTGTCCCATCCCCAATACAAATGGTAATGCTGCCACCAGAGTCAGACAGGTCTACACACCCTTCAAAGGGTGATCTTTTATTAAAAATTAAATATCAAAATAAATGATAAATATGACCAGAAGCAGCCAGGCATTCGAGGTGACCTGGGGAGTATCAAATGATAAATATGACCAGAAGCAGCCAGGCATTCGAGGTGACCTGGGGAGTATCAAACAGGTGTAAGCATGCTCTAATCTCTAAAGAACACATTGATTGTCTAGCTGCAATGTAAAGTAATTAAAAATAATAAGTAAAATAATTACAAGAATGTAAATCAATAATTTTCAATAAACACCAGAATTCAATCACCAGGAATGTAAAATTAAACTGCAGGATAGAAGTACATCATCTTAGAAAAACTCTGTCTAAATAACTAAACGTTTCTAATCTTAGTAGAGAATACTGTCCTTGATCTAATCTAAAGTATAACAGCAAGACAAAGGCAGGCTTACCATTTTGATGAGTCCTTTTTCGGGTATCCACTGACTGCAACTCTTCACTGTCTGCTGCTCTTCACAAACTGCTCAGCACTGACTTCAGCATCACTTTTATATAGTCCAGGTTAACAATCTCAACTGTCTTATTTTAAAAATAACAGTCAGCTGTTTGAAAAAGTTATTTTTCTTGTCAATCAGTTGTTCAAATAATCACCCAGCAACCACGATCATTCTAATGAAATCACCTACTGTTCAACTGATTCTCCACTGTTTGTACTTTAGAATCTCCCTCACAATTAGAAATGTATCAAAATACTGACAGATTCTTTAAATTTTTGTATAAACAGGCAGATACTTAACATTTTAAAACTTATTTACATTTTCACAATTAGACATGCTGGCATACAATACAAGTTAATCTGAGAATATACACAAATTTCCTGCCAGACATGGTAGCACAGATGACTGTGTTTTCATTTTCTTCATATTTATCCCCCTCTTATGACTCAAGCATGATTTTCAAGTGACCCTTGAAAAACGACACTTGAGTAAAATGAGTCTACCTGGGAATATTAACCCACTCCTCTCCTGGACAATCCATCCACATTGGCATTATTAACCCCACTGCAATGTTGTATGGTCATATCATTTGCTTGCAATAGTAGACTCCATCTCAGTAACTTGGCATTTTGCTTACTGACCCCATTAAGTCATGTTAAATGGTTATGATCTGTGAGTACAGTGAATTTTCTCCCATAAAGATAGGACTGCAGCTTTTGCAATGCCCATGCTATGACCAAACACCTTCGCTACAGCTGCATAACACTCTTATCTAGTTTGGAGTCTACAGCTCAGATATACCACTGGGTGCTCTTCTCCTTCTGCAGAAACTTGGCTAAGTACAGCCACCTCCCCATAATTTGAAGCATCTACCTGTACAATAAATTCTTTATTGTAATCTGGGCCAGCTAACACAGGGGGTCCTCCCAAAATCTCTTTAAATTGTTGGCATGCCTGTTCACAATCTGTGGTTCACACTACGTTGTCCAATTTATTCTGCCTAGTTAGGTCAGTAAGGAGTGCAGCTATAGTATTGCAATTGGGCACAGATTTTCTGTACTACCCCACTTTCCCTAAACATGCTCTCACTTGACAGGTTCTGGCATAATGTTACCACTTCTCAGTCTGTGTCCTAAGTAAGTGACCTCTGCCATACCCACTTGACACTTACTTGGTTTAATGGTTAATCCTGACCTACTTAGTCTATCCAAAACCTCCCTAACATGTTGGTCTGCAAATGCCCATAGCATAGTCTTCAATGTAGAGTTTAACCTCTCCACAAGACCATTGGTCTGGGGATGGTTGTGGGTGGTCTTTAGACGTTTCACCCCACAACACTTCCACAGACAAGTCAGCAGGTCTGACATGAAGTTGGCAACTCAGTCAGTCAGTCAGTATTTCCCGTGGGAAACCTATTCTGCTGGATATTTCTAGCAAAGCATTTTCCACTTTCTCTGCCTCAGTAGACAGCAGAACTATTGCCTCAGGGTATCTGGTAGCATAGTTTACTACCAGCAAGATGTATTTCTTTCCTGTAGAACTTGGAGTACACAGGGGTCACACAATATCCAGGGCCACTCTCTAAAATGGCTCTTCAACAAAAGGCAAGGGAATTAATGGAGCCTTAGCCTTGTTGCTGCTTTACCAACTTTTTGGCACTCTTCACAAGTCCAACAATATCCTACTACATCCCTTGCAATCCCAGGCCAATAGAAATTTTGCATAATACGTCTCTTAGTATGTCTTATGCTCATATGACCGGAGAAAGGAATATCATGTCCTATGGCTAAGAGTGGCAGACCATAAGCTCTAGGCACTACCAACTGCCATATTACTTCATCATGTAGCCCACCTCCAGGAGTCTACTCTTTATACAACAAACCTTTGTTCCAGTATACAGACTCCCCTCTTCCTTGAGCCTCAGGTGCCTCCTTAGCCATCTCTCTCGAGCTTTGTAATGTAGGATCCATAACTCTACATTCATGGCCTTCCCCAGCTCCCCTTCTGAAAGAAGCCTAGTCATGTCCAACAGCTGCACCTCGCTGTCGCTCTGGGAAGCACCACTCACCTCTATCCTTGCAGTCACCATGTCCAAGGGAAGATCAGTACCCACCAGCAGATGTGGCTCACATTCAGACGTACTGCTACCAGACAGCACCTTCTCTGAAACAGCCACCTCAACAGTCCCAGCTTCAGGTATGAGATCTTTCTGGGTCTCTCCCAGAATACTGGACCTACATGCCTTTGTCCAAGCCTGACTGCATGAGACTGCATGTACACAAGGTACTGCATCATTAAAGGCATTCCCTGTCAGGACATCTGGAGGAATATCCTCAAACAAACCTAATTGCTTGCTTCCTCTTCCACCCTCCCAGTCAGGAAGAACCCTAGCCAAAGGTATTTGGAACGGGGTGCCTCCCAATACTCTGACTGGAGTGGACTGCTCAAGCAAGTACTGCTCCTCTCTAACCACTGTAGGCCTCACAATGGTTATATCAGACGTTGTGTCCCTCTTAGCAGTTACCTGTTTACCAGTACTAAGATAGGATATGAATTTTGGTGATAATTGCGCATCACAGTTGTTTCTAAACAACTTACCACTGGTGGTTTTTCATCCACACTTGGCTCCCTCACCTTCTGTTTCTCACCTTGTCTGAATGGACATTTGGCTCCTATGTGTCCCCTCTGGTTACACTTGAAACATCTAATCCCTAACCATACACTTGGATTAGTAGTTTTCCCCATTACTGGTGTACTCTGTTGGACTAGTTTAGACTGCCCCCATGGGTTTCCTTATGTCCATGTGCAGCACTGGGTATCCCTTTCTTTGCAGTGGTACCCTACTTTCAAGTAGAGATTCCCTTTTCTCCCCAACTCCTGCAGAGTTACACTCACAGTCTGATAACCAGACTCTTATGTCATCAGACAAAATACTGAGGGCTTGTTCCCTCACCAGAAGGTCTGCTAGTCCCTCAAAAGTGGTGACCTGACACCCACTCCACTCACCCATCTGTGAGTTAAGTAAGTACTTAAGTCAGCAATATAATCACGTACACTTTCATCTGCCTTGCGTCTATGTTCACGAATTTTTTTTCTATATGCCTCTGATGTAAGTTTGAAACAGTCAAGGAAGCAACATTTCACTTTGTCATTATTCAAACAATCTACATTATTTAACTGAGCAGCTTTACCATGAAAAAGGGAGTCAGGAGCTGAATCTAGAGCTCACGGTCAACACTATATTGTCTACATACCCTCTCAAAGATATGAATAAAACCATCAATGTTGTCTCTATCCTTGTACTGAGGAAAAAGTTTACTGATCTTTATGGTTTCTGGGGTATGGTTATTCCCTTCTCTATTACCTTCATGACCCTCGTGAAGGGTAAGAAGCTCCACTTCATGCTGGTGCTGTCTCTCATTGTCCTCAGTTTCTAAATACCTCAGTCTCTCTGCTGATTCCAGTTCAAGAAGTCTGGCCTCTAGTCATTGGGCTTCCAGTTGTTGGGCTTGCAGGCGCAGTTTCTCTTCAATCACCAGTTGTAGGGTCTCCAGTTCATGTTTACACTGTTTCTCCTTTTTCTCAGCCTCCAGACATCACATTCTCTACTTGGCCCCCAAGAGCTGTCTCTCTAACTGCAGATTATTAGATCCTCTGAAGAAAATGTGGACTGTCCCGTCTTTGCAGCCTGCACATCACCACCACCAAACTGGATATCCTCTGAACGGCTGGTCTGAGCTGTGGCTGCAACCAAGGCTGAAATTGCTTTCTTGGTCAGGTTGGCATGCACCAATCCTCTGGCTTCACATTTCTTAGCTAACTGGATATTTGTCAGCTTGCTAAAATCTTCTGCTGACATCCTTGCCTGCTATCCCCAACTATCTAACTAAAATAAATAAATAAATAAATAAATAAATAAATAAATAAATACAACTGTGATGGATTGAAATTCTGAAAGTTTACCATGTGGCTGTCAAGAGTGTATATCTTAATGACAACTACCCACAGGCTACTGAAATCCGATTAAAAATCCCACTAAGTTGCCACCAATTAAATGTGACATCCAGCTAATATCCCACCAGATTGCCAACAATAAAATGTTATGTCCCCCACTTAAAACCTGAGTCAGTAATTAAGGTGTCTCAATCCTCACCACTGACTCCAGTGTGGGAGCGTCACAGAAAACACCAGAGCACAGAGCACACAAGAGTAAAATTCCACAATTTCCCTTTAGAGCATAACAGGAACATGCTCTATTTTCCTGGGACTGGACTATACACCTCTGAACACCCCAAATGTAATCCCTTAGCTTACAATTCAGAGCAAGGTTCCAGTTTAAGACCCCTAATTCACTCACACTCAAAATAAATTAAAATCTCATACACTCAAACACTTATGGGAAGCCTGACACAGATTTCCAGCTGTGTCCCCTCCCCAATACAAATGGTATCACTGCCACCAGAGTCAGACAGGTCTACATGCCCTTCAAAGGGTGATCAGTTATTAAATATTAAATATCAAAATAAATGATAGCTATGACCAGAAGCAGCCAGGTATTCAAGGTGACCTGGGGAGTATCAAACAGATATAAGCACTCTCTAATCTCTTAAGAAGGTACTGATTGTCCAGCCACAATGTACAGTAATGAAAAACATTTAATAACAAGTAACATAATTACAAGAATGTAAATTAATAATTTTCAATAACCACCAGAATTAAATCACCAGAATGTAAAATTAAACTGTAGGATAGAAATCCATCATCTTCGAAAAACTCATGGGGGAATTCAGTAAAGCGTACACAGAGTTATTTTCCATGTAGGCATAGAGGCATGGCCCCAACATGGAAACTGGCAGTCATGCGATCCAGTAAATAGAGCAGAGGAGCGTGCATTAACGTGCAGACACAAAAGTGTCTGTAGAATGTTAATCACCTCATAAGCAGGTGAATTCCATGCAGATGAAGCCAAATGAGGGTGCCAGAGTGATCCAACAAGCAGATGGGTAGTTGCTCAGACCCTGTGTAGGTGTCTAAAGTGTACACGAAAAATAAACATGTACAAGAAGTCAAAAATTGAACATGGGCTTTAAAAGCCTTTTTAGAAGGTCAGGGATTGCATATTAGGGACAGATATGTTCAACACCATGCCATGTATGTGCAAAAAATAATGCAAAATAATAAAATAATATTTTTTTAATATCCATATCACGTTTGTGCAATGGCAGCATGCCGTTATCAAAAAAAAAATTCAAAATTGTAAAATCCAAACACAAGACATATATGTGATAATAATGCATTATAGGACCCTGCAAGCAGTATGTACAATAGGAGATTTCATTTGCTAAGGAGGCAGGTCCTGGTATAGTGAAGTATCCAGGTTGTGTGCACAGATTAGTATGCAAATGAGCTGGGGATACTGAATAGCAAAAATGGGCTACTGTTTCAGCAGATAAAACTGGTGTAGCCCCTCAACCATGTTGCTGTCCACAGAAGAGGTAGCTGACATCAGAAGGGTGTGTGTCACATTATGTGTAAGCGGATTGGAGCTCAACGGCTTCCGTTTGCCAGCTGTGCAGCTCAGCTAAGCAAGGGGGTGTCTAGTGCTGCTAAGCATTGTTTAGCTGTGGGGTGCGTGCTTCAATTGGTTTAAGCTATGCTGAGTGTGCCTGTGCATGAGGGTGTGTCCAGACTGCTGAGCACTGTTTACACCAGCAGCACGGGTTTGCGTGCCATGCCACAGTGTTTAGCAGGGAATGTATTTAAAAAAAAGAAAATAATAGCCTGGGAAAGCCAATCATGTATAAAGTACTGTTAAGCCCTGTTCCACAGACACTGGGCCATTCAAACTCCAAAATGATATACCTGACAGGTGGAATGCATCATAGTTAGCCAGTCACACAGGCTGCATCTGTACCACACCACTAGAAAATATGCATACACACTACAATCTGATTTTTCCACATACTCTGCACCATTGGAGTGCACACTTTAGAATTTTAACTGACAGAATGCTAGGGCCTATTGCTGTTCTGCTACATCTGTATGTGCTAGAGGTTGAGGACAGTGCTGATGGTGCTGTTGGCAATATGCCTAGACTGAGAAGAAGAATGTTCATGCCCAGGGTAACCTTCCAAGGGGCTACATGAGCTGGAGAATGTAGAGTGGTACAGGGTGGACAGGGACATACTACAAGAACTCACCGACCTTTGCCACCCACAACTCAGACCCAGAGCCAACAGAGGGGAACCCATCTCATTGAAAACAAAGGTATGTGTAGACCTTAGAATATTAGCCACATTCCTTTTCAAAGACCAACTGGGGACATAATGGGGGTCTCTCAGGAATCTGCCAGTGAGCACATTTATTTACCATGCACCTCTGAGGAGAGGACCATCAGTATGCATCTTTTCCACCATGTAGCACACTACCCTGAGGTGCTGGGTGCCATTGACTGTATTCATGTACACATCAAAGCATCACCCAATGAGGAGGGTAGAGTCTACAACCACTTCATCAACTGCCAGGTCATGTGCAATGCCCAGGGCATTATCATGAGTGTGTGTGCCGGCAGCCCTGGCAGCTATCACTACTCCTATATCTGGCATGCATCACAGCTGTACCAGATGTTTGCCAGGGGGGACATCCCGTACGGCCATCTACTGGGGGATGCTGGCTATGCACTGCAACCGTGGATGATGACACTCATCAGAAAATGCACACACACCTACTGAAGAATGCCATAATGAGGCACATGCACAAACTAGGAACATCGTAGAGCATGTGTTTGGTCTGCTCAAGTCATGGATCAGCTGCTTCAATATATCAGGTGGAGCCCTGCAGCACTCTCCAGCAACATGTGCACAGATGTTCACAGTATGTGCCATGCTACACTATGATCCTGCAGAAACAGCTGCTGCATGACCATCACAGGGAAGGGACACTCAGCCCCCCACCAGACCCTAGGTCCCACAGCCACAGGCACAGTGGGACTTGGAGGAGGAATGCCCTGAGCCTATCCCTGTAGGCAGATGTAGATGTGCCCAGTATGCCCTGGCCTTGGCAAAGAGGCAATGCATAGCACATGGACTTAGGGTCCTATGGACAGACACCTTACTCCAACTCACATACATAGTAAAAAGGATGCCAGCCACTGTTGGAAACTCCTGGTGTTCTGGCTGAAGTGTGATTTTCAAACAATCTGGAAATATATTGCTGATTGATGAGTATATTTCTTAGCATTTTAACCTTTTAGAGTTCTGCATTGTCTTAATTTTGCCTGACTGAAATATTTTTTTTTTGCCTGACTGAATTATTTTATATATTTTCTGGCATTGTTTTCTGTTCTCATCTGTCCTGAAACTGGTTTCCCCCTTCCTCCCACCCTATTCTTCTGGTGTTGTTATAGTTTTGTGGCTTTGTAGTTGCCCGCCCCTACTGTAAATTTGATCTGGGACAACCCTCCCAGTCTAGTGTTCACTCTACTTAATACAGAGAGAACATGTGAGAAGGCCAACCCACTTCCTCTCTCCTTGCACTTTACTAACAAAAAAATGCACTTTATTCATCTGCTTTTACTGTATTTGTGTTTCTTTCTACTTTATTACCTTATCTTGCTTTTGCCTCTTATTAAAAGTACTCAATTGTATTTATTCTGCTGCATTTATTACTGCTTGGTAGTAGCCTGATTAAATTGTAACTGTTATTCTAAGCCTGTTGGTTTAAGCACTTGGGCTTCAGACCAGTTGTTTTACATTAAGAAGGTTGTGGTCTGCACTGTTGTGGCAGGACAGGTAGCTTACATCCTTCTAAGTTGGGAATTGCTGATTGAAGGCTCAGTGTCTGTTATTTTAAAAGTGTATTAGTTCTGGCTTAAGCACTTGGGTTTCAGGCCAGTTATTTTACATTAAGAAGGTTTGTGGTCTGCACTCTTCTTGGAGGAGAGGCTAGATTCTGCCCTTCTGAGCTGGGAATTTCTGGTTAAAGGCTTATTGTGCCTACTTATTTGAACCGTTTCTTTCTGAAATTGATACACTGTGTTTATTATAGCATAGACTAGATTCAGGCCTGCTGAATCTAGCTTTGTTTGTATAACTTGAGCTCTAATCCAGGCCATCTTTTTGGAGAAGGTCCTCCTGCACCACAGTGGCAGGAGTGTACAGTTAGAACTTGTCTGATTGAAGACTGCTGGAACAGGGCTCAGTCTTGAGCTTTTTTACTGGTTAACTGGATCATTTGTTTAAATCAGTTTGCCCGTTTTCTATTGTTATATAAATAATTGCACTTTATTCATCTGCTTTTACTGTATTTGTGTTTCTTTTACTTTATTAGTTTGTATTGCTTTTGCTGCCTGTTCATAAAAGTACTTAATTGAATTTATTCTACTGCATGTATTACTGCTTGTTAGTAGCCTGATTAAATTGTAACTGTTATTCTAAGCCTTTGGTTTAAGCACTTGGGCTTCAGACCAGTTGTTTTACATTAAGAAGGTTTGTGGTCTGCACTGCTGTGGCAGAACAGGTAGCTTACATCCTTCTAAGTTGGGATTTGCCTATTTGAAGGCTTAGCATCTGTTATTCTAAAAGTGTATTAGTTCTGGTTTAAGCACTTGGGGTTATGGCCAGTTATTTTACATTAAGAAGGTGTGGTTTGCACTCTTGTGGGAGGAGAGAGTAGATTCTGCCCTTCTGAGCTGGGAGTTTATGGTTAGAAGCTTATTGTGCCTGCTTATTTGAACTGTTTCTTTCTGAAATTGGTACACTTGTTTGCTGTAGCATAGACTAGATTCAGACCTGCTGAATCTACCTTTGTCTGTATAACTTGAGCACTAATCCAGGCCATCTTTTTTTGGAGAAGGTTGCCCTGCACCGTAGTAGCAGGAATGTGCTGTTAGAACTTGTCTGATCGAAGACTGCTGGAACAGAGCTCCATTTTTAGCTTTTTATTGATTAATTTGTTTATATCGGTTTGCTGATTTGCTACTGCTATATTAAAAAAATAAACTTTATGCATCGCTGCTTAGCTAGGGTTAAACTATTTCCAGCACCATGAAGTCTGCTTTTCAAATTTTCCTTTAGAACTAGCCAGTTTTTTAGTTTTAGCACTCAAAATTGTTTCTTTGAGCTCAGCACTTGTTCAGAACTCGATGTAAGCACTAAATAAGCTACAAATTACTACAGCACTCAACTTTCCTCACTTGTCTAGAGGAAAACAGTTTTGGTACTTAAAAAAATAAGCACCTATCCAGGCATGTCTATGGGTCAGCTCTCGGTGTTTTCTCCTATCTACCTGATGAATCTGGGCATCTTGGGGCAATGCAGCAATTGCCTCATGTACACTGACAACCCTCTTCTCCTACCACCCAACACTACAACCTGAGAGAGAGATGCACT
Source organism: Protopterus annectens (assembly GCF_019279795.1). Classification (NCBI taxonomy): domain Eukaryota; kingdom Metazoa; phylum Chordata; order Ceratodontiformes; family Protopteridae; genus Protopterus; species Protopterus annectens. Next base: position 723,613,425 of record NC_056735.1, on the reverse strand, counting down.
TAGATAGCCAAACTGGAAGCAAAGCTCTCTTCACCCAAGATTGGACTAGACAGTCAAGAGGAGAGGGTAAACACTTGTACCACACCACACTCATCACATAGTCCCTCAAAATCTACACCACCAAAACATACACATAGAAACACAAAACACACACCTACATTCATGGAGGTTCTCAATAAAAATCTGCCCAAGCAACAGAGACCTTCAAAGCAGAAATGCAAGCAACCTGCACCTCCCAACACAACCCAAATGACACATAGCCCACAAACTCAGTGTGCCACTCAACCATAGCCCATAAGGCATAACAACGTACTCAACACTCTAATACGACCAACAAATTGAAGAAACCAAGAGACTGCTTGCTCAGTCTGATGAAGGCGGGTTATTTGAACTCGCCGAAAGCGCTTACCTCTATTGGGACTACTCGTATTGCAGTTTGCAACAATAAAGTTGTAATTTGATTTTACCAGCGTTCTCTTATTGTGTGCAGTCGGCACTTTTAGCAGTCTCTTGTACTCAACACTCTAGTCATAGGTGACTCTATAGTCAGGTACACTGATGTTCCACTCACCAGGCTAAACAAGGAGAAAATTACTGTCAGCTGCCTGACGGGTGCCAGGATCCACCACAAAATGCATGCACTCAGGTCATTCCACAACAAGTACAAATATGACTCTGTCATTGTCCATGTTGGTGTGAATGACCTGAGATGTACCTCCCTGGACTGCATGAAAAGAGACATGGAGGAGCTCTCTGATCTTGTAGCCCAGGCAGGTATCACCCTAGCCCTGAGTAGTATCCTGCCATCACCCAGGATGATACCACAGTACAAGGACAAAATGATTGACTTCAACAATTGACTAAGCTTCTGGTGTCATTCTAAAGGGATCCAGTATCTGTCTGCCTGGGATGACATGATCGACAGACCACAATGCTTTGCCAGAGATGGCCTGCACCTGTCGCCCATGGGATTCCGGATACTGGCTAAGGCTCTTGACAACCCTATAGTGCCTTTTTTAGGCAAGGCTCAAATGACAAATTCTCCACCGTAACAGGTACAAGCAAGCAAAATCTGAGGGTAATACTACTTAATGCTAGAAGTCTAAACCTCAAAATGCACTCACTTGAGGCACTCCTTAAATTGGGGAACATCGACATCTGTGCAGTGACAGAAACCTGATTCAAGGCTCCAGAGAGCACCCCTGCATTACCAGGCTATAATTCATACCACACCTTTCAGCCACCTAACCTGAACCGAAACACTAAAGGCAGAGGAGTGTCCATATTCATTAAGGATATCCACAACTCCAGGCTAGTTGCTCAGCATAATGCATCCTGAGATTATCCAAGTGCAGCTAACTCTGGGCAAGACCGCAATCCAACATTACAATTACTCATTTCTTGATACACTGGAAAATATTAGGGTACAACCTAACACCTTAATAATGGGCAATTTCAACTACCCCACCATTAACTGAAAAAAGTCTAGCGTTAATACTAAATTCAAAACACAATGGCGTCAATCTAACATGCTAAAACGCCTGTGCTCCGAAAATCACGATGACACTGGTGCAGTAAAAATAGCAGTCACAATGTTTTCCAATGGAAACGAAGAAACTGTATTCCACAATTGTAGTTGTATAAAACGAATAAACTTTTATTCCACAAACAAGGTTAAGCGCTTTCACCTACAAATCGTAGGCTTCTTCAGAACATAATACATCCAATCCTGAACACTTATATGTTTAAAATTGGCACCAAAATTTATGCCTCTTTTAAAGAGGTATCACCATCAAAAACTATTATACTAAAATTACACATTATTACTCATATAATTTACAGATAATTAATATTAAAAAATATGTGTAGAAATATATAAAATAAAAACATCCAAATTTATATGTATAATGAATTTACACATATTCTAAAATAGTTTTAGTTGAAATAAAATCATTAAGTCCTGGAGGGGTAGTGGCATCAGTAAAAATCTGCCAATAACTTTCTTTAAATGCCAATTTATTCTTCATATTACCCCCTCTAGGATTATTTTTTATCACTTCTAATATACCAAACCTAAACTGATGTTCGCTACCTTTGTTAATAATGTGTCTTGCCAAGGCATTTTTGTCATCTCTCTTCCTTATACAATAAATATGTGAATATATTCTTTTCTTGAAGTTTTGTTCCATTTTACCTATATAGTATGACGGACATATTGTGCATTTGGCAATATACACTAAAAATTTTGTGTTACAATTTCCCTTTTTAAAATATACTGTGGTCTTATTATAATTATTTAATCTTATTTCATTGTCTTCTAAAATGTAACTACACTGGTTACAAAACCCACATCTACTAGTATGTGACTTTTTTTCTAAAGCTACTTGTTTACTGCCCCTTTCTAATAAACTTTTTAAATGTTGTCCCATTTTATACACATATATGGGTTTAGGGCCTAAAATTTCAGTCCTCTCCTCCTTAGACAATAAAATGTACCAATATTTATTTAATATATGTTTTATTTTGTTACTATAGGGACCATATTCAACAATGCATGCTTTATAGTACCCCTTATTATTTGTATTACCAGACACTACTACTGATGTCTCTGGTGTACCCTTGTGTTTAACACCTAATAAAGGGACAATACTATTTCCCCATCTGTTGATAATGTCAAAACTAATTTTATTCATCATTTCTAAATTATAACCTCTATCTACAAACAAGGAAGTAATAAATTCTATTTCCTGTTTCAATTCTTCAATAGAAGAGGTCATTCTCAAAGCCCGAATACATTGACCCTTGTAAATATTTCTCTTGGTCTTTATAGGGTGGCAACTATTAAAATCCACATAGGAATTCGTAAATGTTTCTTTTCGATGTATTTTAGAATGAAACCCATTATCTGTTCTCGACACTAATGTATCTAAATATGGTACCCCTATGCTGTTACTATGTGAAGTGAATTTCAAATAATCACTACTCTGATTCAGATATTCAAAAAACTTGTCATATGTTTCCTGATTTCCTTCCCATATTACATAAATGTTGTCAAGGAAACGTGAGTAGTATTTGATCTTACTAAAAAATTGACTCTTAAAAATACACTGCTCTTCCCAGTTTAACATGACAAGGTTGGCGTATATGGGGGCACAAGCGGCCCCCATAGCTACTCCCTTAATCTGTCTGAAAATCTCTCCCTCATAGTATATATAGTTGTTATCTAAAACTATAGACATAAGATCACTAACCAATTGTATTCTTTCGCTAGATAACTTGCTATAAGTATGCATACTATCGGAGAAGGCCTCCAGGCCCTCTTCCTTAGGTATACACATGAATAGATCAATAACATCTATAGAGGCAAATATTAGATCTTGATCCGTTAAATATATGGGATAATTCCGCAAAAATTGCCACAAATCTTTTACCAAATGATCAACATTATCGTAAACATGTTTTAATAAATAATCTATGGCCACCCCTAAAGGGTATGTTTTAGATTTAAACTTCCCGATATTATGGGTCTAAAAGGGGGGTCCATTAGATTTTTATGAACTTTAGGGATGCCTACCATAGTGGCCAAAATGGGAAAATCCACCATAAGAAAGTTATATAATTCTTCTGTAATTCTATCATCCAAAAGAAATTCCTCTATGAATAGGTCAATTCTCCTGTGTGCTATATTTAACTCATTCTGGGAAATGATCTCATAATTCCCTGATACATGTAAAATTGTGTGTATTTTGGTATTATAAGTCATTTTGTCGTATACCACGACCCCACCCCCCTTATCGGGTTTCATAACTCTAACGCTGTTGCTAGTGGTTAAATTATCCAATACACTCAATTCCTCTTTTGTGAGGTTGTTCCTAGGTTTTTTCTTATGTTTATTAATAGCATACAGGTCATGAGTGACCAATTTCTCATATCTTAACACCTCCTGATTCATAACAGGCATAAAACTACGTTTTTTCTTCAGCCTGTTATTCGGCCTGTCCTTTTCCCAAACCTTATCTTTGAACATAATAGCTAAATTTAACTTTCTAGTATATTTTTTAAGTTCACAGATACTGTCTACAATTCTAAAGCCAAAAACTGGAATGTACTTCATTCCTTTGGATAGCAGGCTAAAATGTGCCTTACTTAATACTGTATTAGTATAATTAAATATCTGAAAATTTAGGTACTTGTTAACAACACCCTCATGGGATGTTACAATAGTGTCTTCCTCAGATAAAGGATGTTGTCCTATTTCATGAACCCGTTGTGACTGGTTCTGTACTCTTTTTTCCTCCATGTATTGCTTTTTGACCATTTGTTGTCTTGTCTGGTCCGTACCTGTTGAAAATTTTCATTATCTACTAAATCTCTATCATAAAATGCCTGCCTATCAAAAGTATTATGAATTGATTTATTCCATATATATGCCCTCCCTATCTTGTACTGTTCAGCGTCTCTAGATAATTTCTTACTTTTCCTTTCAAACGCTTGAGATGTTGCTAGTAGATACTAGATAGTATGCATACTTATAGCAAGTTATCTAGCGAAAGAATACAATTGGTTAGTGATCTTATGTCTATAGTTTTAGATAACAACTATATATACTATGAGGGAGAGATTTTCAGACAGATTAAGGGAGTAGCTATGGGGGCCGCTTGTGCCCCCATATACGCCAACCTTCTCATGTTAAACTGGGAAGAGGAGTGTATTTTTAAGAGTCAATTTTTTAGTAAGATCAAATACTACTCACGTTTCCTTGACGACATTTATGTAATATGGGAAGGAAATCAGGAAACGTATGACAAGTTTTTTGAATATCTGAATCAGAGTAGTGATTATTTGAAATTCACTTCACATAGTAACAGCATAGGGGTACCATATTTAGATACATTAGTGTTGAGAACAGATAATGGGTTTCATTCTAAAATACATCGAAAAGAAACATTTACGAATTCCTATGTGGATTTTAATAGTTGCCACCCTATAAAGACCAAGAGAAATATTTACAAGGGTCAATGTATTCGGGCTTTGAGAATGACCTCTTCTATTGAAGAATTGAAACAGGAAATAGAATTTATTACATCCTTGTTTGTAGATAGAGGTTATAATTTAGAAATGATGAATAAAATTAGTTTTGACCTTATCAACAGATGAGGAAATAGTATTGTCCCTTTATTAGGTGTTAAACACAAGGGTACACCAGAGACATCAGTAGTAGTGTCTGGTAATACAAATAATAAGGGGTACGATAAAACATGCATTGTTGAATATGGTCCCTATAGTAACAAAATAAAACATATATTAAATAAATATTGGTACATTTTATTGTCTAAGGAGGAGATGACTGAAATTTTAGGCCCTAAACCCATATATGTGTATAAAATGGGACAAAATTTTAAAAGTTTATTAGAAAGGGGCAGTAAACAAGTAGCTTTAGAAAAAAAGTCACATACTAGTAGATGTGGGTTTTGTAACCAGTGTAGTTACATTTTAGAAGACAATGAAATAAGATTAAATAATTATAATAAGACCACAGTATATTTTAAAAAGGGAAATTGTAACACAAAATTTTTAGTGTATATTGCCAAATGCACAATATGTCCGTCATACTATATAGGTAAAACGGAACAAAACTTCAAGAAAAGAATATATTCACATATTTATTGTATAAGGAAGAGAGATGAAAAAATGCCTTGGCAAGACACATTATTAACAAAGGTAGCGAACATCAGTTTAGGTTTGGTATATTAGAAGTGATAAAAAATAATCCTAGAGGGGGTAATATGAAGAATAAATTGGCATTTAAAGAAAGTTATTGGCAGATTTTTACTGATGCCACTACCCCTCCAGGACTTAATGATTTTATTTCAACTAAAACTATTTTAGAATATGTGTAAATTCATTATACATATAAATTTGGATGTTTTTATTTTATATATTTCTACACACATTTTTTAATATTAATTATCTGTAAATTATATGAGTAATAATGGGTAATTTTAGTATAATAGTTTTTGATGGTGATACCTCTTTAAAAGAGGCATACATTTTGGCGCCAATTTTAAACATATAAGTGTTCAGGATTGGATGTATTATGTTCTGAAGAAGCCTACGATTTGTAGGTGAAAGCGCTTAACCTTGTTTGTGGAATAAAAGTTTATTCGTTTTATGCAACTACAATTGTGGAATACAGTTTCTTTGTTTCCATTGGAAAACATTGTGACTGCTATTTTTACTGCACCAGTGTCATCGTGATTTTCGGAGCACAGGCGTTTTAGCGTGTTAGATTGACGCCACCATTCACTGGGAAAACTACTCATGTACCAACTCTTTTGCTCAACGTTTTCTGGAATTCATAAATTCCAGCTCCTTGTATCAACTTATCCACATCCAAACCAGGGGCAGCAATATCCTAGACTTGGTCATTACCAACATGGGCGACCGGTGTTCCACACCAGAGGTCAATTTCTCATTGGTCAGATCTGACCACAAGCTAATCACTCTAGACATCCACATCACACCCCCACCCACCATTAGGGAAACTACCGTAAAAAAAATTCTCCAAAGCCAACTTTACGCTTCTTAAGACAGAAGTGGCAAACTTCACAACACCCATGCAGATGGATAGTAGAGGTATGACTGCTGAATCCTACACAAATGCCCTTTATAGGCACTTACACCAGTGCATGGATCATGCTATCCCTAACAGAACCAAGGTGCTATCCTCCAAAAAAGGAAGCCAATCTGGTGGTCCCCTGCCATAAACAAACTCTACAACAGAAGAAAGAAACTGCTGCAAAAAAGTGTAAAATCCCATGATTGGAGGAACTTCCTGGTCAGCCTGTGTAAGAAGCTGAGATTCCTCATAAAATCCTCCAAAGCTAGTTGCGAAAACAAAATCACCACCGTTTCTAAAGACAGCCACAAAGCATACTATAACTATGTCAAGAATCTCAATGGCAACACTCAGATCTGCTCTGAGTTACAGCACAATGGCACTAAATATACAGAACCAACTGATATTTCCAACATCCTGGCAGATAGGTTCAGTGCTAACTTTACCCCCCTGACACCCCCTAAAGGGCCCATGTCTATACCAGAAGAATGCAAAGTTCCTGTAATCACAGCTGCACAGGTAAAACCCACACTCTCCAAAGCCAAGAACATAGCATCCATGGGACCTGACAACATCCCAGGCTGCGTTTTACATGAACTACAGAATGGACTCGCATCCCACCTAAGTACCATGTTCAATCATAGCCTCACCTCAGGCTTTGTGCCCACTGAATGGTGCACAGCAACGGTTATTCCACTCCACAAAGGGGGATCCACCACAGACCCCGGGAACTATCGTCCCATTAGCCTGACGAGCCTGGTCTGTAAGGCCATGGAATTTATCATCATGGAACTTATAAACAAAGACATTGGTAATCTCCAAACTCTGGACTCCACCCAATTCGGGTTTGTAAAAGGCAGATCATGTCTCTTAAACCTGATAGACTTCTTTGAAGCAGTCAGCAAAGCTGTAGATGAGGGTAAGGTGGTTCGCACAGCCTATCTTGATCTTCCCAAGGAGTTCGACACCAACGCTAGATAAACTCACTAAACTAGGCATAAATCCCTATGTCACAAGATGGGTTGCCAACTGGCTCACTGACAGAACCCACACTGTGAAAGTAGCAGACTCCAAGTCTGATTTCAGACCAGTGACAAGTGGAGTACCACAGGGTTCAGTCCTGGGTCCTCTCCTGTTTGGTATCTACTTCTCTGAAGTACAGGCTAACACAGAAGGTCTTTGGCTAACAAAGTTCCCAGATGACTGCAAACTAGGAGCCATAATCGAAACTCCTAACAATGTGGACATCCTGCAAAAGGGCCTCACTGAGACAGATGCCTGGTGTCAAAGCCATGGCCACAAGCTGAATGCCAAAAAGTACATTGTCATCCCTTTTGGTAAAAACTCTGTACCCATTAACTACCATGTAGGCAGTAGTCTGCTTAACACCGAAAGTGTGATAAGAGACCTTGGGACACAAGTGGACAGTAGTCTCTCCTTTGATAATCACATTGCCACAGTAGTCAGGAAATCCTTCTATGTGGTACATCTCATCACAAAAGATTTCTCATCCAGGAAAAAAGAGGTCATTGTTCGCCTCTCCTCGTCACTCATTAGACCCATTATAGAGTACAAGCGCCCCTTTTGGTATGTACCTCACAAGACCTCTACAACAACTGGAAAGGCTGCAGTAATTCCTCACAAAGAGGATTACCAGCCTCAGCCATTGGGAAACTCCAAACACTGGACCCTACCCAGTTTGGCTTTGTTAAGGGCAGATCATGCCTCTTAAACCTGGTGGACTTCTTAGAGAGTGTTACCAAGGTTATAGATGAGGGGAAAGGCGGTACACACAACCTACCTAGACCTCGCAAAGGCCTTTGACACAATTCCCCATTCTGGTATTATAGTAAAGCTTACCAGCCTGAACATAAACCCCTACGTCACAAGATGGGTTGTCAACTGGCTCACGGACAGAACCCACATGGTGAGAGTTGCGGGAGGTAGGTCCGGCTCTAAACCGGTTACAAGTGGCATTCCCCAGAGCTCAGTCCTAGGACCCCTCCTGTTTGGCATATACTTCTCAGAGGTACAGGCAAGGATAGGAGGACTATGGCTGACCAAGTTCGCAAACTACAAAATAGGGGCTATAATTGACTCTCTGGGTGACACAGACATCCTCCAAAAGGGTCTTACTGAGATGGATACCTGGTGTCAAAATCATGGCCTCAAGCTAAATGCCAAAAAGTGCATAGTCACCCCCTTTGGAAAAAAACAAAGTACCCACAAACTACCACATAGATGGCAGTCCCCTAAATATGGAAGACATAATACGGGATCTGGGGACCCAAGTAGATAGTAATCTCTCCTTTGATAACCATATTGCCAAAGTGGTTAGAAAATCTTTCTATGTGGCCCACCTAATCACAAAAGAGTTTGCATCCTGATCAAAAGAGGTCATTGTGCCTCTCTACTCATCACTTATCAGACCCATCATAGAGAACAGCGCTTCATTTGGGATGTACCTTACAAGACACCTGCAACAGCTGGAAAGACCACAGAAGTACCTCACCAAGAGGATCACTGGCCTCAAACAGATGCCCTGTGCAGCTCGACTGAAGAAACTCCAGCTGTACTCGGTTGCATACCACCTACTCAGAGGTGATCTCTTCCTGACATACAAGGCCATGTCCAACTGAGAATTGATAGACATGCTCTACCTAAAGAAAACCATATCTCCTCGAGCCACACGGTCTAGGGATCTAAACCTCACCACAACAATAAATAGGATGTGCTGGAGGGATAGATTCCTGTCCCAGAGACTTCCCGTGCTTTGGAACAAGATTCCAATCTACATTAGGCAGAGCTCCTCGCTAACGCTCTTCAAGAGAAACCTTGACGAGTGGATGGGAAACCGAAAGTTTACCTTGGGGATCACTTCAGTGGCTCTGCTGGACAGAGGCACAGGGAACTAATCTAAGGGGGTGGCGAAAGCCAACACGTTCTGGCTAGGCTTATAAATGCCTTCAGGCAGATAGCCTAGTACCAACCTATGAACAGATGCCCTATGCAGACCGTCTCAAACTCCAGCTTTACTCCGTCGCATATCGCCTACTCAGAAGCGATCTCTACCTAACATACAAAGCTATGTCAAACCCAGAGCTGTTAGACATGCTCCACTTAAACAAATCCAAATCCCTTTGAGCTACACACTCTAGGGACCTAAACCTTGTCACCACAATAAATAGAACATGCTGGAGGGATTGATTCCTGTTCCAGAAACTTCCCATACTCTGGAACAAACTATCTATATCAAACAAAGCTCCTCATTAGCACTCTTCAAGCAAAACCTTGATTGGATGGGAAATTGGAAATTCACCCCTGGGATCACTTCTGTGGCTCTGCTTGACAGGGGCACAGGTAAATAATTTTCTTGGGTAGCGAAAGCCAGGGTACCTTTTTGGCTAGGCTTATATAGGCCCTAGGGCTAGTACCTACCTACCTATGAACCACACCTGCAACAACAACTGGAGAGGCCGCAAAAGTACCTCAAAAAGAGGATCCTAGGCCTTAAACATTTGTCCTATATGGACAGACTAAAAAACTCCAACTAGTCTCTGTCTCATATTGCTTACTTAGAGCCGATCGCTGCTTATATTACAAAGCCATGTCTGACCCAACTCTGTTAGAAATGCTACATCTGAAGAAATCCCAATCTCTCCCCACCACATGGTCCCGAGACCTCAACCTTATTACCACAATCAACAGAACATAATGGGGGGA
>NC_056735.1:723578083-723598083 GCF_019279795.1 Protopterus annectens | reverse complement strand
ATGCTCCTCTGCTGTGGAATCTTTGCCACACACCTCCATGATGTATGGGGTGATGGATGCTTGGGAGCTGGCGGCTGATGCCATGTTTGCCAGGAAGTTCTCACTGGCCAAGAGTGGTTGTTGTGTTGCAGGCCCTCCACTGGTGGCAGCATGGTCCCTGGCCACAGCAGCGTCCCTTTGCCATGGAGCATTTATCATATTGGTCGCCCAGTGTTGGACCTGCTCATAGCTTTTTTTCTAGTAGCCCTACTTGGCTCATTGATGCGATGAGGTCAGCTTATGGTGCAGCACATTGCTCCCAATTCTGGAAACTCATAGAAAGCAGGATGTGGTGATGAAGTCTGAGCCCATCTATGATCGATGAGAAAAAGGTGGTTGCCTCAGTTTGTATATAGTTTCTGAAAGACAAGAAGAGGGGAATGTGTCACACTATGTACACACCCTGCACTTCCAGATTGTCCAGTACTATCCTCCGCTAACTACCAAATGATACCCTGCCATCTATCAACACAGTATGTATGTGGCTATCAGCAACACAGTGGCAATAAATCGTGCATTTTCCTGCTCATCTTGCTCTTTCCTGCTACTTGCTGTGTTATTGTAAGCCTCATACTTTTGGTTTAAGCACTTGGGCTTTAGGACCACCCCTTAGGTTTCCCTGGCCTTTCCCCCTTAGATTCTGACAAATATGGATGGACAGTGTCCTACAGTTTCTCCTACCAGTCTGGTTGATATGTGATCCTAACACAGTGTAGCACCTGACGCATGTACACTGACAACCATCTACTACCACCACCTAGGAACAGAATTTGTGAGAGATGCAATTACATTAAGAATCTAGAGTCCATGCACTCTCTCTCTCAAGCCAGTATATCTGGCACCAAAAAGGTTCTCAACGCTATCAGTACACCTCACACCTACACAACACACATATGCGGAGGTCCTCAACATAAACATACCCAAACAAAGGAGACCTCCGAGGCAAAAACACACTCTATCTCCACAGCCCTTCACACCACATACCAAGCATAGTCACACCTGTGTCTCACAGCCACTAAGGCTTCACCATAAACACAGCATATTAGTTATAGGAGACTCCATTGTCAGACACTCAGATGTGCCTCAGAGCAAGCTGGGTAAGGACAAAGTCACGGTTAGTTGTTTGTCAGGTGCCAGAATCTGCCATATCACATATGCACTGCAGTTTCAGTCTCAGCAGCCAGGTACTGTTATAACTCTGTCATAGTCCATGTTGGCATGAATGACGTGAGGCATACCTCCCTGGACTATATGAAGAGACACATGATTTAGCTTGCTGATTATGTGTCCCAGGCAGGTATGTCCCTAGCCTTAAGCAGCATTCTGCCATCACCCAGAATGACGCCTCAATACAAACAGGAAATGATTGACTTTAACAATTGGCTGTGTTTCTGGCACCATTCCAGGGTGAGCCAGTACCTGACAGCCTGGGAGGATATGATCGACAGACACCGATTCTTTGGAAGAGATAGCCTGCATCTGTCTCACCTGGGTGTCAGGCTGCTGGCAAAGGTTCTTGCCTCCCCCATAGTGCCTTTTTTAGGAGAACTGATGAGGTTAAGAGTAGTAACATAAAAATGTCAAAAAAACACACTGTAAAGGTCATCCTGCTAAGTGGTAGGACTCTGAACATGAAACTGCACTCATTGCAAGCATTCCTAACCCTGGAAAATGCTGAAATCTATGCAGTCACAGAAATCTGGTTCACAGCTACAAAGAGCACCCCAGCCTTACTTGGTTACCCATCATATCATCCATTCAAACCCCAAACTGACCAGTAAAGCCAAAGGAGGTGGAGTTTCAATATATATCAGCAACATACACACCTCCAGGCTGGTCAAATGGTATGACGCATGGGAGATGCTCAAGTTGCAGTTAACCGTTGACAAGACCCCTATTGAAATTATAGCTGGCTACCTGCCCCCAAATCTGACTCAAGATGGCCATTCCGCCTATATGGACGTGTTTGACTCTATCAGAATGCAACCTTTCACCCTTATCTTTGGTGACTTTAAGTACCCAAACATAGATTGGAAGAATTACTCATGCCAGAACATTAAGATCAGAGATTCATAGATTTTTGTCAATGCAGACTTCTTTGAACAGCTAGATGATACCTCCACAAGAGGTGTAAATATCTTGGACATGATATTAAACAACATGAGTAACCACTGCAGCTTCCCTACAGTATCAGCTTCCCTGGTAAGATCTGACCATAAAGCAGTCACGTTTGAACTCACAATCTCCCACAATACCCGTCTAGCTAGGGTCAGACATAACAATGTCTGCAAAGTTGATTACAGGCTCCTGAGGGATGGTATAAACAGCTTCACAGCCCCCTACCCCTCTGTAGGAACTGGCACCAATATCTAAAAGTGCACCAAAGCAGTATATGAGCAGCTATATAGATGCATGGGATCAGGAATACCCGACAGGACTACATCAACCTCTGCAAGGATAAGTAAGCCTATCTGGTGGACATCTGCAATAAATAAACTGTATAACAACATGAAATCATCACTGTCTAAGACCAGGAAGGAGCAGGTGCCCAATTTAAAGCAATGTCTCCTCTGAACAAGCAAATAAGAGCACTACTGACATCCTCCAAAGGAAACTTTGAGTTCAAATTGGTGACATCTACTACAGAAAATCATAAGTCCTTCTGCACGTTATGTCCACAACCTCATAGAACACCACGTATACAAATGCCAAAGATATAGGACACTTGTAGCATGACAGATTTATTGAAAATGTCACCCCTCTGTCCCCCCATCAGTAGATCAGGACATTCCCAGTACCTGTCCCCTTCCCTTAATATTTAGGGAACAAGTCATCACTGCTCTCCCAAAGGCAAAACATACAGCCTCCATGGGACCCAGTAACATCCCAGCCTGCATCCTAAATGAACACAGGCAGGAAATCACAGAACCATTAGGCACCCTATTCAACCAAAGTCTGACTACTGGCTTTGTCCCAGCTGAGTGGAGGACAGCCACTGTCATCCCTTTGCACAAAGGTGGAGCCTCCACCAATCTGGAAAATTATAGCCCTATCAGCCTAACTAGCCTGATCTGCATGACCATGGAATGGATTATCATGGAGCTCATTAACAAGGACACTGGCAACCTCCACATGCTCGATTAAACACAGTTTGGCTTTGTCAAGGGGAGGTCATGTCTGTTAAATTTGGTTGACTTCTTTGAGACAAGGGGAAGGCAGTGCACACTGCCTACCTTGACCTGGCCAAAGCCTTTGACACTATTCCACACTCAGCCATAATAGATGAACTCTCTGAACTAGGCAGCAATCCATATGTTACCAGATGGGTAGCAAACTGGTGCATTGATTGAAGCCACCTAGTCCAAATAGGGGAAGCCACCTCAAGCAGTTGACCCGTAACAAGCAGTGTATCCCAGAGTTCTATCTTGGGACCTCTGTCATTTGGGATATACTTTTCTGAGGTGCAGGGCAACAACAGTGGGCTAGGGCTGACCAAGTGTGCAAATGACTGCATGCTGGATGCTGTCACTAAATCCACTAGTGATGTGGACATCTTCCAAGAGGGTCTTACTCAGACAAATGACTTGTGCAGAAACATGGATTCAGGCCGAATACCACAAAATGCATCATCATCCCCTTTGGGTAGAGTGATCCCCCACAAATTATCACATTAATAACAACATTCTAGGCACACAAGCAGTTGAGGGATTTGGGCACACAGATTGATAGCAACCTGATGTTTGACCACCATGTTTCATCTGTTGCATGGAAAGCCTTCTACATGGTCCACCTCATAAGTAAGGATATCTCATCCAGGGACAGGGAAGTCATAACTGTCTTGTATTCTTCCCTTATAAGGCCCATTATTGAGTACAATATCCCTTTCAGCATGTATCTCATAAAGCACATGCAGCAGCTGGAGAGACCACAGAGGTTCCTCACCAGAAGAATCCAGGGCCTCAAACATCTACCATACACTGATAGGCTAAAAGCCCTATCCCTCTACTCAGTCTCATACAGACTCCTCAGAGGTGACCTCTGGCTGGCATACAAAGTGATCACTGACCCCACCTTGATGGGACTGCTACATATCCACACGTGAAGCTCCACTCAAGTAACCCACATGCGCGCCATCAACCTACTCTGTGACATCGACAGGACTTGGTGGGACAGATTTGTGTCCCAGAGACTCCCCCATCTGTGGAATAGATTTCCTCTCTACGTCAAGCAGAGTACCTCTTTACCCCTTTTCAAATGCCACCTGGATAACTGGATGTGAAACAGGAATTACACCATTGGGATTCCACTAGTGTCCCTGCTGGACTGGGGCATCAGATGCTGACTTATTTAAACATGGGTTAAACCCTTGGCTAGGCTTATATGTGTCTCAAGGCCAATAGAGTAGTAACCTCCTATGATCCTATAAATACTGATTATGGCCCTGTGTGCTGTGATGGAGTGTGTTGTTATGTCTCCACTCCCAACAATGCCGTCTACTGTGGTGTGCCCCTATGGGCAATGTCCCAGTAACATGTCATACAGCCACCATCCAACAAATAAGTGAGTGTTACTACGAGTATAAGAGGGCAGTCCAGCAACATCTATGTGATGCAATGACAGACAGCCCTGCAAACATTCTGTAGATTATCTTCTCTGTAGGTGTCCATCATCTGTAGTACACAAATGTTTGCAGAATGTGTACGTGTGCCTGATATATGTGGACCCTCTGCCAGAAAAAAGTGGATGTCTGGCAAAAGTTTGGACAATATGTAATGATTGTTCTCAGACTGTGGGAATCTGGCTGTCACACACCAGAACCATCAGCAAACAGTTATGGTAGCATAATATTTGTTACTGTATGCATTCCCTTACTTTGTAAGCTCAATATGTACACTCTATCGCTGAGGTCAGGCCTGTGCCCCCCCCCCACTACGTCTGTCTATGACCCGAAGTTTTGCTGTAGGGGGTCACCAGGTATGCTAGCCATACCTCTCAAGCGATGAGATATGGATGTCGGGTACATAGTGACATAGGCAGAATACCTCAGGGACAGTCAGGGACACTTGTGCAATGCTTGAACTATTCCTGTGTGACATTCACAGACTGAGAGGAGCTGAATGACAGTACATCACATGATAAGCCAACTGTGTGCAGCATTAGTTACTGTCACTATTGTGTAACGCACAATCCAGTTAGCATTCGTACAGGAGTCAACCATTGTAGGAGGGCCTCAGAGTGCCAGAGCAGTGATCTACATCACAGCAGGCAGAGTTGACAGGGAAGCCTGTAGGTGCTGGATAGCTGACTATCAGCAACATGTCATTCCATGATATGTACTACAGGCCTACTGTTGTATTCCCTCTTTCCCATAACCGCATCCTCCCATCTGCATGCCATTACCTGGGGATTTATATTACATACCTGGTAGAGTGTTGTACTCCTTTTTGTGCAGAACTCCTGAAGAATATTGGTTGTGATATCATAGTCTGTCTTTGTAAAGAAAGTCACAGACCTGTTTACCACAGGCAGCTGCTCAACTTTTGCAGGCAATGCTCATGAACAGGTGATTGCCTGTGCACCAGTCTGTGGGTCAGACTTGCTAATTGCATCCAGAACAGCTGGGTTGTTCTTTCATTAGCCAATGGGATGGCACAACAGTGCTATATTTAAGGCCTTAATGTAGGCCTTGGCCCCTTTCCTAGTCTGTGAGAGACATTATGGAGGTGTGGAGACTACAGCATTGCACAGGGTAGGTAGAAATACTGTCCACTGATGTGGTATATACACAGTTTTGCATGCTATGTTTGGCCATTGTGAACACTATGTTTGGCCATTGTGAACAGACTTTCTGATTATGTGGCAAGTTAGTGTTAAACAATGTAGGTTGAGCTCAGTAAGGGGAATACAGATGTGAGTGTCATACCTTATAGGCATCAAAAATGCATGCTGCTGCAGCAGCTGCTGGTCTATCAGCCATGTATGTTTGTAGAGGAAGACTGTGACACATGTTCCTGTCGCTTGACCTTTGCCACCCATCCCTTTATGTATGGATGTTGTGTGGATCTGTTGTTTTAGGTGGTTGTGAGGTATTGTAGGTCTGTAGCAGGTAGCCGAACATACTGCTGCATATGTTGCAGGCTGTAGCTGCTGCTTTTTGCAAGGGGTCCTACTTAGGAGTCTGAACACACTGGAGGACAGTGTGTTGTATGTGTCAGTAAGGGAGCAGTATCAGCTCTTTTGTTACAGCATATCCAGGGTAAGGGTACTCATAACAGTCCAGGTGAGGCATGTGCTTCAGGTACATATGTCATGTAACAGTGCCAATCGGACATGGGTAGGTGGCAAATAGGTAGCCTATACATATTTGTGCACTGTGTCCCTACCTACAGGCCTTTGATGTGCTATGATGGGTAGCAGTGAATGCAGTAGCAGCAACCTGTTTTGGTTAAAATTGCAGGACTCAGTCATTATTTGTTGTATACACAAGCATGTAATTGAAGTGCAACACACACTGGATTCGAACCCAAGACTGTGGGTGCAAAATGTACAGAATGCTAGGAATTTAACAGACTGAGCTACTGAGTCAATACTGCAGCAGGTGTATTTGCAAGATATATGTGCATGCATACAGTCTGTTACACAGGATTGGAATTAGCATGTGTGTTCAGATGGGTATGACGTGTAACACTGAACTCTCTGTCATGATTTTGTAACCTCAAGCTGTACTGACTTGCCAGTACTTCAGCACACAGAATAGGTTGTGTGACAACTGTGCCAACAGTAAGTGGTACAACTGTGAACATTCTGCAACAGTCTGTGCAGTTGCGAGCTATACCTAATATCCTAGGCCTCACGTACATCCATCGGTATTTATTTGGCTGTGTACTGGTTTCATGTCTGCATCACAGTTCCAAGTACACTGTCAATTTTCCCATTATATGTACAAGCAGTGTGTCATTGTCAATCAGAATATGTGTATGGAAACACCTTTTTTATTTCAGAGCTGAATGGCATAGTATGCTAAATGCACTGTGCAGTAGTAGACAAGGTTCCGGGTTTGAGACTTGGCAGGGGTAATTATTTTGTAAATGTGCCTAACAGTGTGGGAAGGTAATTAAGGCAGTTTTAAGTGGGTTTGTGTGGTGTGTCACACAGCTTAGCCCCTCTTAAACCTGTGCTAATTCCAAAAAAAAAAGAAAACAAAAGGGGTGATAGGAAAGTGGTGAAATGGGGGCAAGCAGGGGGAAAAACACTGTGAAAGGCAGGTAGGGATGTACAAGATAGGTGTAGGAAAGGACCATAGCTCTCCATTTCTTGTACAGCGACAGCTGTGCTGGTTGCGGACAGTTTGGAATTTGGAGCCTCACATCACAGAGAGAGAGAGGTGTGGGTGACATAACTGTGTTGATTAATTGAGGTAATAACTGATTGTGTGCAGTATACTTGGGGGCAAAATGGAGAGCTATGAATGGGGCAATATTTTTTTGTGGGACAGATGCCCCTTTTTTTTTTTTTTTTTTTTTTTTTGTAAGGAGAAAGTGGAATGTTGGGGAAGGGATGTAGGTACATGTGGGAGGTAAGCTGGGTAGGAGAGCTAGCATTTGCAAACAGACAAGACAGCATACAGGGGTGGTGTATGACACATGAGGGGGTAAACACCTTGGACAGGGAGGATGTTGTGGAATTGGAAAGCCATGTGCCCCCAGATGGCAGCAGTGAGACTGAGCTCCCCACCCATGGGCAGTCAACACTGCTCCTTCACAGCCCTGAAGGTGGCTGTGCTGGGGGTTGGGCACTGGGGCCACCCTGTCCCTCCAGGTTGGCCAGTCTGCCCTTAATCTGGCACAGTCGATTGTCGTACTCACTGTGCATGATCCTGCACACCATCCCTGGTAGGTGTCACTGGGTGGCAATTCCATCTCCGTGCCCATTCCCAAGGTGGGGAGGATAAGCCTCATTCCCTGAGGTGGTTTGACCTGTAGGTGGCGCAGGATCAGCAGAAGGGGGCAGCACCAGGTTGGGTCCCGAACATGCTGGGACCCGGTGCCACGGCCAGCTGAAGTGGATTGCCAGGAACTGACCTACCCAGTTGAACTATGGTGTTGAGGTTTTTCAAAGTGTATAGGATAGTAATGAACAAAACATTTAAACATTAGTTATAACAGCATGTCAGGATGTTGCAAATAACCCAGTAACATAGCATTGCATAGCATATGGAACACAACAATAAGTGGGATAACAGTCAGTATTATAACAACATGCCAGTAACAGTTATGGCATAAGGCCAGCAACATAAGTAATTCAGCAAGGTATGTTAGTATGCAACCATTGTAATATATAACAATAATAAAGCACAAGGCCCAGCATAATGTTTTGAGAACAACTTATATTAAAAGTAAACTATACCTGATGTATAACGATAATAAATTATGATGTGGTTAAGGGGTGGGGGAGAGAGGAAAATACATTCCATTTCTACCAGTATGAGCTATATTGTTTGCAACAGTACTTTTATATACTATATAGGTGTGCACTACTTTATGTATACATGTGCCCTATAGCTTCTCTATCACCTACATACCTCTCAAGCTATCCGCATGGGACAGTATAAGCCAAGCTGTAACACCTACAAGTACACAACTATAGGGGACTATTACATGCCAGGGGGAAATATATAACTACCAAGCTGTACTGTGGACTGAAGTAGTGTGACTATGTTACTGACATAAATCAAGTGGGTGTTAAATCTGTTTACAAGAGATTTGGCACCAGTGGTCACATTCTGTGACAGCATTACACTTGGGAGACATGTAAAGTGCAAAGTACAGAGAGTTTACGCCTGTCATACTGTCCTTGGCAGGTATGGGGTTAGACTATCAGCAGACATTCACAGACACACCAGGCATACAGCCGTACCAAGATTAAACAGTTTTATTAATTTGTATTTGTATTGTACTTAATGACTGTATATACTGACGTCTTATCACCTTGCTGAGCAATGCTGTTAAGACTTTGGTACATCTGCACACAAATTAATAACCCATTGAAACAGCTACTACAACCATTTATTTACCTGTAATTCTTGTGGGGAGAACATCTGTTAACAATACGTAACTGTTTCTGTAAATATTCAGTAGTATATGTCCCTGGATTCGACCCCCAGTCTGTCTGTGACAAAATATACATCACACCTAGTGTTTATCAAACTGAGCTACTGAGACACTGCTGAATATTGATTGACTGATATGTGCCTAGAGCTCACCTGGTAACAACCTATGACTGGTAATAGAAGTAGAGTGTTATACAAGATGGCAGTGACACTTGAACACACATGTATGACATTCATGCATGACAGAGATAGTAGGTGAACTGTGTATTACTACATGGAATGCAGGTGTAGACAGTTAACCTCTAGTGGGTGGAAATATGTGTGATGTGTACAGACCATATCAGAGTGTTGGGTTGGCTACCTGACCCATATACAGTTGTAGATGGAATATTTGCAGTCTACAGCTATTACAGTTTCATACTTGCCTGCAGCAACATAACTAAGATCAGGAATGCATACAGCTGAAATATGATGGTTAACACAAGACAATCCTGAGATACACGGTATATCTTGGGCATTTGTATTATAGGTTCAGATCTTACTGCAAAACAAATTATGCATTATATCTTGCAGTACAGCTGCACATCTACAGTTTAGCAAAACACTCTTTATTAGCTAACCTTCAGTCACTTGGTAGTATTATACCCATTTTACTTCACTGCAGTTGTCATACTCGATTTCATGACCAACAGCCCAAAATACACACATATTGCACAACACAGCTTTATTAGGGTGACATCATGCAGTGATTGGTATATATCTACAGTCTTTATTGATGGAACAGTGGAAATAATGCAGGTGTTGCAATACAGCTGTAATTCCACAATTAATGCAGTAGACACTTTATTTTCTTAACATTATTAATGCTGCAGAACTTTATGCAATATAACATTATTACCTTAACATTCTTAATGCATTTGGAACTTTATTTTCTTAACATTATCAGGTTTCATGTTTCATCTTTATTGAACTGTATCTGGCATTACTCATTTATATCAGTCCAGGTCTATGACCACATTCATTGCAGTGCAATTAAAACTGAATATACCTAATGGCAGTTACTAATTTATTACTCTTTCTTGTTTATATGACTATAGATTGCAAGATACCTCTCTACTCACTCCACTCATGGTGCCCTGCATGGGCCTCCAGGTTTATGGGTACCTGTCTGTCACACATTCAGAGTACATTTGGTAAAGCAATGATAATACTTACAAACTGGTGGGACATTATCATCTCTTGCATTTTGGACTCATGTGGCCAAGAGATCCCTCTTGCAATGCTTCATGTCATCATAATGATGATGCACCTGCTCACCTTGTGGGGGATACCAGTTGCATTGGTGAGATCATGTGCCAACTGGTCCCAGTTCGCTTTGTGTTCTGACCCCTAGTACTGGTCCTGCAGCAGCCAGACATCATGGCATTTTACATGGAGTCCAACTATGACCCGGGACTCGAGAATGCCCCACCACTGCACCCAGAAGCATGAACCCTCTCCAACTCCTCCCATAGTCTCTGCCAGGATCAAACTCAAACAGATTCTGGGTGTATTCCCACCTGTTGCACTTAAATAAGGCTGTTTTCCTACCCTTTTGCACCACTGGGCCATTTTTAAAAATGCGGTGCTTTGTTTAGCACCACGCAAACCCATTAAGCTTAGCTCAGCAGTTCTTAAACTAGTAATGCTTAGTGGTACACAAACCAGCTTAGCTGGGCTGAGCAGTGCTTAAATGGGCATTGGTAAGCAATGCTTCACACAGGTTAGCAATGCGCAAACCAGCCAAGCACCGCTAAAACATTCCTGGTTTAAGCAGTGCTTGGCAAGACTTAGCTGTGCTTAGCTGAGCACAGCAATGCAGAATTTAATAACACATTACATAATTGTGTACTTGCAAAACAAAAGGTTTATTAACATGTCTGTGCATGCATACATTATTCCATCACGTGTTTACACATAACTTCTCATAATTGTGTATTTGCAACATAAATGCTTCATACCCTGTCTGTGTATTCATACAAAATTCAATCAAGGTTTAATACTACTTCTCATACATGTGTATTTTCAAAATAAATTTAATAACCTGGTTGTGTAATCAATCATAATTTAATAGGGATTTAAAAGATGTATCATACTGGTGTATGTGCAAAATAACCTATGTATTTGAACCCTGCACCTACTGCACATAAGGCTGTCACTCTATTTGGCTACATGGCCATATGAAATGCTGTGTTACTTTTCCATATATCTTTCCCCTACGTTTAAGCACTGCTAAATGCCACACAAACCCGCTCAACTATGCTTAAACTTGAGTTTTCCTAAATAATTAAATGTATCTGGTTTCTATTTTACACGTCTGGCACTTGTCCATTGCTAAGTGCGCTGCACAAACACAACGAAAAAATAAAAAAAAACATAAAATGATTTAATTTCACTGTTTTGACAGTGCAGGAGGTGTGTTACTCATCTCTGGACATAGTAACACACCCCTATGCTGATTCACTAACTGGGTTACATGACTCTCCCTCAATAACACGCCTTCATTAATATGCAAGGGATGCTGCCGAGGGGATCTGCATAGACGGCCATGGTACCTTCCGTGTAGGCCTTCCACTATTCCTGCACACATTTTATTAAATCCCCAGGTCTATCTAAATAACTAAACTTTCCTAATCTAACTAGAGAATACTGCCCCTGATCTAATCTAAGACATAACAGCAAGGCAAAGGCAGGCTTACAGTTTTTGGTGAGTTCTTTTTTTGGGTAACCACTGACTGCAACTCTTCACAAACTGCTCAGCACTGACTTCAGCACTTTCTTTTATATAGTCCAGGTTAACAATCTCAATTGTCTTATTTTAAAAATAACAGTCAGCTGTTTGAAAAAAATTGTTTTCCTGTCAGTCAGCTGTTCAAATAATCACCTAGCAATCAGGAACATTCTAATGACATCAGCTACTGTTCAGCTGATTCTTCACAGTTTGTACTTTAGAATCTCCCTCACAAACATGTAATTAGAAATGTATCAAATTACTGACAGATTCTTTAAACATTTTGTATAAACAGAGAGATCCTCAACATTTTGAAAACTTATTTACATTTTCACAATTATACATGCTGGTATACAATAAAAGTTAATCTGAGAATATACACAAATCACCTGCCAGACATGCTAACACGATGACAGTGTTTTCATTTTCATCACAATTATTGTTATTCTTAAAGGCCTGCATCCAAAAATCCCAGTCTCTCCTTGGTTTTTGAGCTTTCCCCCTGATTCATCATCATTTCTTTCCATTTTGAAATATAGTTTTCTGCTTGTGCTATGTATAGGAGTCTTGACTGTGTAGCTCTGAAATACCCCTTCGAATTGGGTAAACCCAAATCCATCCTGTTCTACTAGAAGAATCAGCTATCCCTCTTGACTCTTGCTGTCTTCTCATCCCATATAAAGTCCTTCGGCTCTTTATTAATTGCTATTCACAACTTATCTTCTGGTTGATAAAAATATGCCTAACCTGTGTATAAGACTAAAGGGACAAAAACATTTTAACTGCTTGTATCTTGTTATCTCTATCCATATAACAAAGCTTCTATTTTCTCAGTTTTTGTATTATTTTTTGTTTAGTCTTTTCCCACATATCTTTAGTTACCACACTAGAATAATTTTTAATCCATACTCTGAAATACTTCATTTCATCATTTCCCCATAAATATGGATATTCCTGAACCAATGTGTATGTGTGTGTGTGTGTGTGTGTGTGTGTGTGTGTGTGTGTGTGTGTGTGTGTGTGTGTGTGTGTATAATTTACTGGTATTGCCTTTGTTTTAGCTTCATTCATTTTGTATCCTGAAAAGATCTTAAATTGTCTCATAATCTTCCATAACACTGTAATGTTTCTTTCTGATTTTGTCAGGTATAAAACAATATCATCTACAAATAAAGCTTTCCTTGAATACCATAGCAATTATATCCATGACTGTCTGAGTCCCTTATTTTCATTGCCAGTGGTTCTAAATATAATACAAATAACAAAGGGGCCAGAGGACTGCCTGGTTCCTCTGCTCAATCAGAAATTATCAGAGAGGACCACACCAACTTTAATTTTCACTTCCGATCCCTCATATATCCTTCTAATCAACCTTATAATTTTTTCAGGAAATGCAAATGGTACCATTGCCCTGCTCATAAAGTCCCAGCTTACTCTGTCAAATGCTTTCTCTGCATCAAGACTCAACAACAACAATAGTATTTTCTTACATTCTGCTTCCCTCTGGATCATCACTGTTCTGTTAATGTTGTCAAATGTTTGCCTCCCCTCTACAAAACCACATTAATCCATATCTATCAGTTTTGGCATTATTTTTGCTATTCATTATAGACATAAACACTTTATAATCATGGTTTAGTATTGAAATGGGCCTGTATGAAGCTGGATCTGATGGATATTTACCCTCTCTAGGTATTACAGCTACCACTGCTTTCTTCCAGGACATTGGTACTTTTTCCCCTCTTAAAATACTGTTAAACAAAACCTTCCAAATCCTCCTAGCTTCCAAACATCTGTAGGAACACCATCTATTCCTGGGGACTTTCCTGTAGATTGGTTATACATCACACTTTTTATCTCATCTCCTCCTCCTATCCTAATGGTTAGTAACTGAGCCTCATCTACCTCTAAACTTGGCATATTTAATTATTCCATAAACATTTCCATTTGTATATTTTCTTGATTTTCATAATTTTCTGCTTTATAGAGACTCTCATAGAATTTCCAAAATATTTCTAATACCTATAAAGGATCTCTTGTTACCTTCCTTGTTTCAGGCTCCCTAATTTTGATGACAATCCTTTCTACTTTCTGTTGCCTAAATCATTGTGTTAAATGTTTTTGTGCTCTAGTGTTATCAGAAAATAGTTGCTTAATAACAACCTTTCTAAACTTATGCATATTATTGAGGTAATCCCTTATTTTCTGTCTGGCATTATGCAGTTGATTCACTTCTTGTTCTGTGAGATTCCCCCTATTTTGCAGTACTTTAACATTTGTCTGCCCCTCTAAGCAATTCTTGTTACTTCTTAACCATTGCTCCCTTTCTTTTATTTTCGCCCTATTTTTAAACTCCACCTTAATTTTATCCCACTCCCTAGCTATATTTTCAGAATACATTTCTATCCTTTCTAACAGCTCCTGAATAATCTCCACTACCCATTCCTTAAATTCCTCTCTTTTCAACAGATAGGTGTGAAAGCACAGATGTCTCATTTTTATTTAATTACCCTGTGTTTTTATTTTAGCTACTACTGACACATGATCTGAAATACCTATTGGATGAGTCTCAAGACCTTCAATTAAATGCACATGTTCCTGTGAAATGCAAATTCTGTCTAGCCTAGCCCAGTTTTTATATCTTGGGGAATAATATGTAAACTTACTCTGAGCTCCTAGTGCTGAATTCACATCTTCCATGCCAAATATTTTCATAAATTTCTTCAAAGATGTACCCTTATTTGTTATATTTTCCCTTCTGGACCCCCCAGACACATCCTCACACATCAAATTCCAGTCCCCACCTATAAGTAATATTCCTTGCTAAAAACTGATTATTTCTCCCAGAATTTTCTTCAGCTCCAGTATAGCAGTTTTAGGTGGAATGTAAATACATGCCAGTGTAATCCTACTCCCTTGCCAGTAGCCCCATTAGCACTACAAATCTGCCATTGTTATCTTTGTTATTTTCTTCTATCACTATTGGAGCTCCTCTTGCAATTAATATAAGTACTCCTCTTTTTCTTTGTCCCAGGTATTCCACTGAATAACCATCCTGAAAACATTTCTTTATCAAGTTCATGTGTTTAGTTCTTTCTAAGTGTGTGTCCTGTAACATAACTATTTGCACTCTACATTTTTTAAATAGTTCACTACTCTTTCTTTTTTGCATTTATCTGTGAGGCCATTTATGTTTAACTCATTCACTCCAATGGAGCTCAGGAAGTTTGCACTGTAACTTCCAATGGGTAGAGCCTAAGCCTTTTGACAGAATCAAATTATGTCCTCACATTTCAAACAAATGGTCATATCTCTGGAACCATAGGAGTTATGAAAGAAGTCTAAATGGAAAACCTTTCAGCACAAACTATTTTATAGTGGTGGTATTCTTTAGGTTCTAGATCTTAAACTGAATTTTATAAGTCACAGTAAGTACAACTTTTGTGATATTTTATAAGTAACTGAAAATCTCAGCAAACACTCAAGTTACATACATGCTGTCAGCAGCATTTTATTCATCAAGTTGAGAGCTTTCATATGGGGCTAAGGAGTTTTCTCTGTGTTCCTTGGTTGTTAAAATATTTAGAAAAATTTGAAAATGGTATCTATATAAATTAATATCATAAAGAACAATAGTTAATATATCTTTACCTATACTAGACAGAGGTCAAATATTAATGCAGTTGAGTTTGCCATTGTGTAAGCTTTAAGATGATTTTTTTTAAACCTTGTACATAGCATGGTTTGGGAATTATTGATGCAAATATGAACAAGCAACATTTGATGCCTAGAGGCAGTAAAAGTTAATTTCAGATGCACCTGGAGGCATCAGTTGGATGTAATGAGACATTACAGAAAACATCATTGTATTAAAAAGTTATTATTTCCACCTTTTATGTGCAACACCTTTTTTGTTAAATGTCTAGTTCCAGCTTTTTTGTTACATGTATACATTTGTTTGGCAGGTTGAACCTTTATACAGTTGTTTCTTGTCGTATCCATTTGAGCCTATGTCACATCTTATAAAATGTTTTGTCTTATAGAAAGCCCTCAAAAAACACCCTAATACCCCCTAAAACCTATTAACTTAATACCAACACACAAACCTATGTACACATTCAAATATTAAAGTTTTACCCTCATAATAGGAACAAAAGTCTCAAACTGACAGCCACACACAAACTTGCGTTAACCTAAAAAAAAAGGTTATCCATGCTAGGATGTGCTCCTACTTAGTGGTGTATGGTTTTGTCTTATCTTTATAGTTCCACCAGATGGAAAAAAAACCCTGAATGCTTTCAGAGAACATTAACTATCTTGGGAAAGTCCCTGAATGCTTTCAGAGAACATTATCTACCTTGGGAAAAACCCTGAATGTCGTCAGAGAACAGTATCTCCTAGCTAATTTCTCTTTTTTTTCCCTCAGCCAATCACTCTCCACCAGCCTATATTTTCTCTTTATCAGATTGTCTCTGCGGAGACATGAGAACCAGGTAGCCAGTTTCTTTTTATCAGATTGTTTCTATGAAAACATGAAGACCAGCTGTGGAATTGTTACTGGGCATACATGTTTGCTAGAAAAAAGTCTCATAATATTCAATGTTCTTTTTCATTTATTTGCTCTGTCTTAAAACTTGTTACTAAATCAATGTAAGGTCATTAATCCAGTCAGTCTCCCATGCAATAATGAGAAAAAGCACATTAAGTTTTCCTTTATCATGCTTTTTAACCAGGCTTTTTTTACACTGCATTGCCTACATTTTTTAAACTGAACAAGAAGAAAGAGACAGGGAAGAAAGAAAGAAAAAAAAGAAGAACAGCACCTGTTTACAATCCCCATTACACTTAAAAATAAAAAAAAGTTTTCCTTTTATAGCATGTAAAGAAAACCACATACCACAAAATCAGTACTATTTAAGAAAAAAAAAACTTTACTTACAGTTAACTTTCTCCCTCTTCTTCCCATCCCCAAAGCAGTTTTCCCAACATTAATGAAATGAAGTAGGACATATGCTTTAGAGCCCCCTAAAGTCCAACAAATTCTGAAAAAGTCTTATATTTCCAGATTTTCTTGTTCTGTCATATTTTACAAACATAGTTATTGCATTGTAATCCCACACTACGTTACTGGTTTTATTACTGCTCATCTACAAAATCATGTCTCTGCTTCATTTCCAACATACTCTTGATTCTGCTAGTCAACTCTCATGTTCCATTCCTTCTCTCCAACATTTTACATTGAAAATATGAAAAAGTTTCACAGGTACAGTCCCTCTGTGGTCTTTATTACCAGAAGAACAAGAGGCAGAATTTTCTTCTGTTTCACAGCTTACTTTATGTTGGATAAACTTTTGTATTTCCTCTTTTGCATGTACTTCATCAAAAATGATTTTTTTTCCCTCCTGGGAAGAATACCTTGAAGACAGTTAGGTATAGCAGAATCTCACACCTGCATCACAACATTCCCTGAATAATGGAATAAAGTTGCTACTCTTCTGTCTGGTGTACAATGACTAATCATTCTCCACAAACACTCTGCTGTCTCCCACATTTAGTACTTTGTCCTTCTGACACAGTTTTGTCAGAATCAACTCCTTCTGCTAATAGGATTGCATCTTTGCTATTAAAGGTCTAGGTTGCTTTCATATAGCCATGTTTAGAGCATACACTTGATGTGCTCTTTCAACTAACAACTCCTGCTTTGGAATACCAGTCTAGTTGCTTATTTGTGCTTTCATAAAATGAATGCAATCTATTCCTTCCAGCTTCTCTGGTATAGCTGAAAATCTCAGGTTTTCCATACGTGCTCTGTCCTCTAATTCTATTACTTTTGCAAACATCTCTTCCTGGGCAGTCTCGTATTCAGCCAGCCTTTTCTCCATTTCAACCTCTGATTTTTGAAGCTTAATAATCTTGTCTGAATATCTGTTTGAAAGCTTCTTCCATTTTTTCCAGCCTTTTGTTGTTTGTGTTGATTTTATTTTAACCTGGTCTGTATGCAGTTGTCTTATATCTTCCTGTAGGTTATTGGAAGTCATGTCTGAAGGTTGCATTGCTTTTTGCTGAACAGCTGCAGAACTTTCCCCAGTCAGTGTTTCTTCCTCAGTTTTCATAGCTGATTGTTTTCCAGGTATTCTGTGTTTCTTTATTCTTGGCATTCAGGCAGTGAACTTACTAGCCAGTTACCAAAATTTACCCATATGCACAAGTCTACTGGCCTTCTCTGCTGAGTTTCTGTTTTCACACTGGGAGAGCTAGAAATAAGCTTTTACTCAATGTGCAGCTATCCTGATTGGTGCCTTTCTTGGCTGACAGTGTGTGTTTAGGATGCACTAGTTTCTCATAAACATTGGCCCAGAATCCATTGCTGCTTTGTGTTATACCACCTATGCTAATATATGTATACTATCATGTCGTACTATTATAATGTAATAACTGTTTTTTTTCAGTGTTCATTAGAATTATCTGGAATTGAACCTCCTTTTTCATATTCTTTACCCCATTGCCTAAAGTCACTGTTTATTTCAAACTCTGTTATATATTATGTGAATTACTTGTATTGTAGCTATGATAAGTTATTGCTGTAGTTAATGCATTTGATTGCTATAAACAGTTTTCTAATCCTGTTCACTATAGCTGTAAGCTGGAGTTTTCTTCTGGTCTGTGATGTAATTTTTTTTTTTTAAGTGAAAACTTCCTAAGCAGCAAAGTTGAACAAACAAACACATAAGCAGAACAAACTTTAGTTGGACTCTAAGACCAGTACCTGATTACAGCATGATGCTACATAATGCAGTACTCATGCTTCAACTGTTTTAGTATAGAACTGAAGTCATGATAAGTAAATGGGATCATTATGGCTGCAACAAAAGACATCAGAAAATGTCATCATATACAGCTCAGCTCAGAACACATTGAAACTCATGATAAAAGATCCTGAACAAAATTTGGAGCTCTTGCACCAAATCTAGTCATATGAGCAAAATGAACACACTAAAGTTAAGTAAATGTCAGGAAATTTAATCTGAAACAAAAATACAAACAAATACACTTTCCCTCTGTTCACCTTCAGCCCCTGCTGTGTGAGAAAGAAGGTGACAGACTGAAATACTTTTTACCAGTAGGCTCTCTCACAGACAACTGGAACAGAAAAAGATAATGGTGGAACTTTTGGTGTAAATCATGTTATCTGCTTCTGCACTGAGTTATCTTCATAAGAACAAGGAGTATAAATAATTTCTTATTTTGCATTTGCTTAAAAGAAATGTTCAGCCTTATTTAGTTGTTTCTTTGCTTGTTAATGGACTAGATGGGATGGTCTTAGGACCATTTACAGCTGTAATTCTGGTACACAATGGATATAACTTTTATGTGCAATTAATTCTTGGCTGGGGTACCTTCTATGTGAAGTCTGTATGTCTTCCCTGTGTCAATGTGGGTTTTTGCTATGTGCTTTTGTTTATTCCACATACAAAAGTTGTGCTATAGGTATACTAGTGATATTCTGAATTGCCTGCCCTGAAGATGTTTGTGCATGTGGAGAAGAAGTGAGTGTAAGCTTCCTGCGATGGGTTTGCTTGTCATTTAGGAGGGGTTCTGTACCTTATTCTCATTAACTTCTGTGATGGGATCTGGCTCCATTGTGACACACTTGTGGATTAAGTGGGTAATGAGAGAGCGAAGGAATACAATCAACTCTAGTCAATACATTAAATTATAATTATCATAATAATTCAAAATATGCCAGCATCCACAGGAAGTGAATAAGAACACATACTTAATGATAATTAATTGACGACAAAGCATGAGTTAACTGTCAAGTAAATTAGCATGCAAGTGATATTTATTCTAGGCTGGTATCATACTGTGGAGGTAATATAAATAGTTGTTGACAAATCACTAGTATTCCAATACTATAAGAAACTGTCAATCTAAGGGCTGTTAATTGCTTTGTTTTTGTTTTAAAACACCTTTATTAAATTATCACTTAAGGCATAGGCAGACATGCATTAACAAGTAAGAAAAAAATATTAACAAAGTTTCCATTTACATGCATTATACAATGCATATCTTTTCTTTCTT